>NW_017731980.1:673658-728818 GCF_001890085.2 Hipposideros armiger
CAGGTGTACAGTGCAGTGATCTAGCCTCTACCCCATCCATGATGTGGTCCCCCTAGCAAGACATGTGACCATCTGACACACTACAAAATATTGACAACATTATTAACTATATTTCTTGAACTGTCTTCATATCCCTGTGGCAATATTGTAGTTATCTATGCTGTCTAATCCCTTCCCCTTCTCCCTCATCCACACCCCCTCCCAACTAGCAACCATCAGTTGTTCCTCTATATCTCTGAGCCCATTTCTGTTTACTTTGCTCATTCATTCAGTTGTTTAGATTCCACATATAAGTGAAATCATATGGTATTTGTCTTTCTCCGACTGACTTATTTCACTTAACATAATAGTCTCTAGGTTCATCCATATCGTCGCAAATGGTACGATTTCATTCTTTTTTTTATAGCGGAGTAATACTCCATTGTATAAATGTACCACAGTTTCTTAATCCAGTCATCTACTGATGGGCATTTCAGTTGTTTCCATGTCTTGGATATTGTGAATAGCACTGCAATAAACATAGGGGTGCATATATTTTTTCAAATTAGCATCTTGGGTTTCTTTGGATAGATACCCAAGAGTGGAATTGCTGGGTCATACGGTAGTTCCATTTCCAGTGTTTTGAGATACCTCCATTATGATTTCCATAATGGCTGTATCAATCTGCAGTCCCACCAACAGTGTAGCAGGGTTCCCTTTTCTCCACAGCCTCACCAGCACTTGTTGTTTATTGATTTATTGATGATAGCCATCCTGATCGGAGTGAAGTGGTATCTCATTGTGGTTTTTATTTGCATTTCTCTAATGATCAGTGAGGTTGAACATTTTTTCATATGCCTCTTGGCCATTTGTATGTCCTCTTTAGAGAAATGCCTCTAGTGATGAATTTCTTAAAGCAGTTTTGCAGCTTGTCTATTAATTCATACTACTTTTATAAATTTCTTTGATTCTTTTTAAAATAATTGTTTTTAATTTTTAAGTTAGAGTTGACATACAATATTATATTAATTCGGGTGTATAACATAGTGATTAGACGTTTATATAATTTACAAAGTGATGGCACTGATAAATCGTACCCATCTAACAGCATATGTAGTCATTAACAATATTATTTGATATATTCTCTATACTATACTTTACATACCCATGACTATATTGTAAGTACCAATTTGTACTTCTTAATCCCTTCCCCTTTTTCACCCATCCCCACATCCCCTCCCATCTGGAAACCCTCTAAACATTCTCTGTATCTATGAGTTTGTTTCTGTTTTGTCTGTTCGTTTATTTTCTTCTTTAGATTCCACATATAAGTGAAATCACATGGCATTTGTCTGACTTACTCCACTCAGTATAGTACTCTCTAGGTCCACCCATGTTGTTGCAAATGACAAGATTTCATTCTTTTTTTGTAGCTGAGTAATATTTCATTGTATATATACATATATATACATATATATATATATATATATTATATATATATATATATATATATATATATATATATATATATATATATATATATATATCCTCTTCATCCAATCATTTGTACATGGACACTTGGGTTGCTTCCATATCTTGGCTATTGTAAATAATGCTGCAGTGAACATATGTTTACATAATGTCTTTTTAATTGGTGTTTTGGGCTTCTTTGGGTAAATACCAAGAAGTGGAATTGCTGAGTCCTTCTTTACCTCTTATAGCCTTTGTGGGCAGAAGTATAACTACTCCAGCCTTTGTTTTTTGCTTCCGTTTTAATGAAGTATCTTTTTCCATCCATTTACTTCAGTCTGTGTGTTTTTCTTTCTGAATTGAGTCTCTTGTAAGCAGCATGTGTAAGGGTCTTGTTTTCTTACCTATTCAGTTACCATATGTCTTTTGATTGGAACACTTAAGCCATTTACATTTAAAGTAATTGTTCATAGATAATGTAGTTATTGATACTTTATTCATTTTTTTCTCCTTCCTCCTCTTCTTCTTCCTCTTCTTCCTCCTCTTCTTCTTCTCCTCCTCCTCCTCTTCCTCTTTCATCTTCTTCATTTCCCCTTCCCCCTTCTCCTTTTTCTCTTCTTCCCCTTCCCCTTCCCCTTCCTCTTCTTGTCCCTTTAACTTTTCTGATAATACTCTTTTGGTGGTGATGACCTCCTTTAGCTTTTTCTTGTCTGCAAAGCTCTTTATCTCTCCTTCAATTTTAAATGATAGCCTTGCTGGGTAGAGTAATCTTGGAGGTATGTCCTTGCTTTTCATCACTTAGAATATGTCCTGCCAGTCCCTTCTGGCCTGCAAAGTTTCTTTTGAGAAATCAGTTCACTGTCTTATGAGAGCTCCCTTGTAGGTAACTAACTGCATTTCTCTTGGTGCTTTTAAGATTCTCTCTTTGTCTTTAACCTTTGGTATTTTAATTGTGGTGTGTCTTGGTGTTGGCCTCTTTGGATTAATCTTGTTTGGAACTTTCTGAACTTCCTGGGCATGTATGTCTATTTTCTTCACCAGGTTAGGGAAGTTCTCTATCATTATTTCTTCTAATAAGTTTTCAGTTCCTTGCCCTCTCTTTTCCTTCTGTTACACCTGTGATGTGAATGTTAGTATGCTTGATATTGTCCTAGAGGCCTCTTGAATTATACTTTTTTTTTGGATTCTCTTTTGTTTTTGCTGTTCTGGTTGGGTGTTTTCTGCTACCTTATCTTCCAAATTGCTGATTCAGTCCTCTTCTTTATCTAATCTACTGTTTATTCCCTTCAATATATTTTTCATTTCAATTATTACCATGATTATATTCTTTTTTCTGACTAGTTCTTTTTTTTATGTTTTCTACCTCAATTTTTGTTTTCTATCTCTTATTTGAAGTTTTCACTGAGATCACTGAGCATCCTTATAACCAGTTTTTTCAACTCTGTATCTGGTAGGTTGCTTGTCTCTATTTTGTTTAGTTCTTTATCTGAAGCTGTGTTCTAATCTTTCGCTTGGGACATTTTTTTTGTCTCCTCAGTTTGGCTGCCTCCCTGTGTTTGCTTCTGTATATTATGTAGAGCTGCTATATCTCCTGATCTTGGTAGAGTGGCATTATGTGGTACGTGTCCTGTGGGGTCTGGTAGCACAGTCTCACTAGTCACCTGAGCCAGGTGTTCATGCGTGTCCCTTATTTGGGGTGTTTGTGCCCTCCTGTTTTTAAGCCTTGGTTGTTGTTTGCACATCAGTGGGAGGGATTGATCCTTGGGCTGATTGGTTGTGAGGACTGGCTGTGACTACAGTGGAAGAGCTGTTATGCAGGCACTAAGGTATGGAGCAGGATTCACTTTAGCATGGTTCTGGTGCCTGGGGAGTCTGCCTGTTGGGTGTGTCCTTTGTGGAGGTGATTTGATGGTAGTCAAGAGTGAACTGAACCTGGCCACTGGGTTAGTAGGTTCTGGGAGCTCTTGGTAAGGGCTCTAGTGCAGGCCAAGGTCTGCTGCTGCCTGTGCCTTGTCCGGGTCCTCTTGCTATGAGCTACAAAGTGATCTGCAGATGGTTACCACTTGTGTTGGGCTTGTAGGTGCCTAAGAGAAGCTTAGCTGTGAACCGAGGCTGGCTGCCACTAGTGCAGGGCTTGGGGCTGCTTAGCAAGAGGTGCAGAGCTTTCCAAGGCCACAGGCTGCTTTTTTGGGGTTTGTGAACCTTTGAGAGATTTTAGGAAAGGCTGCAGCATGAAGCAAGACAGGCCCTTTGTTTGGAAAAGCCACTGGAAGGGGCTTGGGTGGGCTGGCTCTCAAGTTGGGTGGAGCAGGGCCTCAGGGAATTCTTAGGGCGGGGCGAAGTGTTTTAGCCAAGTTGATGGAGACTCAAATATAGCACCTGCTTATGCATATAGGCTGGGTGTGGGGAGGGCTCAACAGAGGAACAGTGGATTCTGCCAGTATTTCTATCTGGGAGAAAGCTGCTCCTTCAGGCCTCTCCCTGCAGCCAGACAACTGAGTTCCTCCCCGTGTGTCCCTGACACCTTTTGAGGTGGTGCTCCAGTGCTGGGACTCAGAGTGAGTGAGTCCATTAGCGAGTAAGTTTATGCACAGGAACTTTAAGAGGAGTGCCTGGGACTGCAGCAGCCCTCCCTCTTACTCAGCCACAGTCTCCACTGGTTTTCACAGCCAGAAGTTATGGGGAATTCTCTTCCTGGCACTGGAACCCT
Source organism: Hipposideros armiger (assembly GCF_001890085.2). Lineage (NCBI taxonomy): Eukaryota > Metazoa > Chordata > Mammalia > Chiroptera > Hipposideridae > Hipposideros > Hipposideros armiger. The sequence goes on from NW_017731980.1 coordinate 677,818, forward strand.
GAGTTGGGGAGCCTGGTGTGGGGTAGGGACCCCTCATTACTCAGTGGGGCCATGCACATTTGAGGCATCCCTCGGGTGTTTTTGTTTTTTTTAGCTGAGCCATCCTGCTACCTATTGGCAGCTTAGCAGCTGCTCAGCTCAGGCCAGGACTCAAACCGCTGTTGCTCAGAGCTCACAATCTTGAGCGAGCTCTTAACTAACTGAGCCACTCAGCCAGCCCTCAGGCATCCCTCTTGATTTTTAACTGCCACACATGGATGTGGTATCTGCCCATTTTGCATCTCTGCCCCTCTTGCCAGTCTTAACATGTCTTTCTGTATATCTTTAATTATTGGACTTCTATTCAGCTAGACTTCAGACAGTTCTCAATGATGGTTGTTCTGTACATTAGTTGTAATTTTTTGCAGTCCTGGGAGGAGGCGGGTACAGCGTTTACCTACTCCATTATCTTGACTGGAATCCCCTGCAAGTCATAGTTTTACCTTCAGTATAATTTAGAAAAATTTAAGAAGTCTATTGTCTTAAAAATTATCTTAAAATAATGTTGCTCTGTAAATTATTTAGCAATTCTTCCCATTTCCTTTAACCCTACTTATATATGTTTGTATTGGAGATGTGGCTACTGCTCTTTTTCTTATACTGATTTTCTTATTATGTGGCTTAATAAGAAAATGTTTATCTGACTTCTTGAAGTTTGTTTGTTATCATCCTTAAGGAAAAAATTACAATGTGTGTGGGCTTTTCCAATGAATAGCTTGAGTTTACTTGTTTTCATTACATATTCATTCCTGCTAACTTATTCTATTTTATAGTATTTTCTATTATGTCTTTCCTTTTCATAATAACTTTGCTTTTTGGTGTACCCTGAAAATTTTTACTTATTGTAGAAAGATGTTCTTCTGAGTACTATGTAATACAGATAAATAAAAATAAAGTAATTATGAAAAGTTATATTGAAGTATAATTAAGGATCATGGAAATCAAAATCAGATTTTGAGAAGTTTATTATTTTGGTTTTGAATTATAGAAATCATGTATACTGCCTGTTTCTTGTGATTGTTGTTTTTGTTATCATTTGAACATTCCAATTTGTAGAACATTGTGTTAACTTCTAGCACATTATAATTAATTAGGTAGTTTTCTCAACACTTGAAATCTATCCATTCTTTCTTCTCTGCTTGCTTTTCTATAATTACTTCCCTGTCCTCTCCCAAAACATCCTTCTACCATCTTTAGGTTTAGTTTATGTATGTGAAATGTGAATACAGATGTAGGCCTTTATGTTATAGGGCATCATTCAGTGAAAAACTCTTCCAGAGAACCAGAGCAGCAAGATGTGCATGAAGGTATCCAGAGTTTGTGGAAGCCTTAATTATTAAGGGGCCAGGTACTGGTAACTGGATTAGGGAAATGTGTTAATAATCTTGAATAGATAAAAAAGATGTTTACTTTTACTTTGAGTATCACATCGTAAAACATTAAATATCAATGTACACAAATGCACAGCAAAATTTTATACAGGAGAAATACATAAAATATTTTTTATAAATAAATGGATTTCAACTTTTTCCTCCTTTGTGCTCCAATATGAGTCATACACATCAATGATCACAATGCTAGTGGATGTGGTCAGGTGAGAATTGAGAATTTACTGTTGTGAAGGTCATTTTAATTTGGCCACCACCTTCACCCCGTAGAATAATTCTGACATCACCCCTGCCCGTAGTACACACTGCTACATCCATTTTTTAAAGTCACTCTTTAAAAATGTATTGTTTCCTAATATGTAGTCTTAGATTTTTTTTTTACCTCAATTCTGTATTTCAGGAATCAGGACAATTTCAGTGTATGCCCATGCAAAGAAGAATAAAGGTGCCATTAATCTCGAAATTGTTTGGTGCAAAGCTACACTATTTTGCCTATGATGTGTGTCCTTTGCCTCTCACTGTGATTTCTCCTAGTGAGGCTCTACTAGATCAAGCTAGGGAGAAAACTGGGGTAATGAAATTGGTTTCTTTATGTTAACCATTTTACTGTAATTACCAACTTATATTTATTTCATTATGTATTTTAGTATTCAATATTTAGCTTTAGTTTGAAGTTCTTTTCTCCTGTATATTATTTATTTTTTTTACTTTTATTTTTTACTTTTTTTAGCTGAACCATCCTGCCACCTGTTGGCAGCTCAGCAGCAGCTCAGCTCGGGCTGGGAATCGAATTGTTGACCCTGTTGCTCAGAGCTCGCACTCTTGAGCAAACTTTTAACAAACTGAGCCACTCGTCTGATCCCTCTTGTATATTCTTTTGATAGTTGACATGTGAAGACTAAATTCTTGCTTCCTTTGTCATAGATTAAATGACCATACAGGCATGGATATATTTCTGGGTTCTCTATTCTATTCCATTGATCTATGTGTCTGTTTTTATGCCAATACCATGGTGTTTTGATTTATGTGGTGTAGTATAATTTGATATCACATAATGTTATACCTCCAGCTTTGTTCTTTCTCAGGATTGCCATAGCTATTCAGGGTCTTTTATGGTTCCATATAAATTTTAGGATCATTTATTCTTGATCTGTGAAAAATGCCTGTGGTATTTTGATAGGGATTGCATTGAATCTAAGATTGCTTTGGGTAGTATGGACCTTTTAACTATGCTAATTCTTCCTATCCATGAGCATAGTATATGTTTCCATTTATTTGTATCTGCTTTAATTTCTTCAGTGTCTTATAATTTTCTGAGTATAAGTCTCTTACTTCCTTGGTTAAATTTATTTCTAGGTTTTAAATTTTTTTTAATTAAATTTATTTGGGTGACATTGGTTAGTAAAATTATATAGGTTTTAATTGTACTTTTCTATATTACATCATGTATATATTGCATTCTGTGTTCACCAGCCAGAGTCTGTTCTCCTTGCATCACCATATATTTGATCCACTTTTTCCTCTTCTACCACCACCCACTTACCCCCGGTAACCAGTAAACTGTTGTCTGTGTCTATGAGTTTTTGTTTCTTTGTCTCGTTCCTTTGTTACTTTCAGTTTTACATCCCACATATGAGTGAAGTCATATGGTTCTTGGCTTTTTGTCTGATTTATTTCGCTTAGCACGATAATCTCAAGATCCATCCATGTTGTCACAAATGGCAGTATTTCATCTTTTCTTATGACTGAGTAATATTCCATTGTGTATATGCACCACATCTTCTCTATCCAATAATCTATCAAAGGACAAAGGACACTTTGATTTTTTTTCTATGTCTTGGCCACCATGAATAATGCTGCAGTGAACATCGAGGTACAGACTTCTTTATAGATAAATGTTTCCCGATTTCTTGAGTAGATACCCAGGAGAGGGATTGCTAGGTCATATGATAATTTTATTGTTAATTTTTTCAGGAGCCTCCATAGTGTTTTCCATAGTGGCTGTACCAATTTACATTCCCACCAGCCATGTATGAGGGTTCCTTATTACTTCTAACCTTTCCCACGCTTGCTATTACTTGTCTTGTTAATAATAGCCATTGTAACAGGTGTGAAGTGGTATCTCATTGTGGCTTTGTTTTTGTATTTGCCTAATCGCTAGTGAATTTCAGCTTTTTTTCATACATCTGCTGACCACTTGTATGTCTTCTTGGGAGAAGTGTCTGTTCCATACAAATCGGGTGATTTTTGTTGTTGTTCTGTTTCTTGAAAAAATGCCATTGTGATTTTGATGGGGCGGTGTGGGGGGGTTTGCCTTAAATCTGTATATTGCTTTGGATAATATGGCCATTTTAACTATGTTGATAATTCCAATCTATGAATTTGGAATATCTTTCCATTTCTTCTTGTTTTTTTCAATTTCTTTTAATAATGTCTCATACTTTTCAGTGTTTAGGTACTTCACATCCTTTGTTAAGTTTAAGACTAGGCACTTTATTTTATTTTATTTTATTGGTTGTGATTGCAGAAGGATTTTTTTATTTTTCTGAAATTTTATTGTTAGTATATAGGAATGCAATGGATTTTTGTACATTGATTTTGTGTCCTGCAATTCTACTGTATTTGTTTATTGTTTCTAAAACTTTTTGGTGGAGTTTTTAGGGTTTTCTATATAACGATAATGTCAACTGCAAAAAGTGACAATGTAATTTCTTCATTCCCAGTTTGGATGTCTTTTATTTCTTTCTCTTGCTTGATTGCTCTGGCTAGGACTTCTAATAGTACTATGTTGAATAACATTGGTGACTGAGGCATTCCTGTCTTGTTCCTGATTTTAGAGGAAAAGCTTTCTGTATTTAACCATTGAGTATGATATTAGCTGTGGATTTGTTGTATATTGCCTTTATTATGTTGAGGTACTTGTATACTCATTTTATTGTTTTAAAAATAAATGGATGTTGTATCTTGACAAATGCTTTTGCTGAATCTATTGATAAATCATGATTTTTATCTTTAATTTTGTTTGTGGTGTATCTCATTGATTGATAGGCACATGTTGAACGATCCTTGTGCTCATTGAATGAGCCACACTTGATCTTTATAATATATTGTTGTATTTGATTTACTAGTATTTTGTTTAGGATTTTTTGCACCTGTATTCATCAGAGGCATTGATCTGTAGTTGTTTTTTTTCCTAACCTGGTTATTCTAACCAGATTTTCGTATCAGGGTACTGTTGGTCTTATAAAATTATTTAGTAAATATTGCATCTCCTTAAATTTTTTTGGAATAATTTGAGAAGGACAGGTATTAAATCTTCGAATGTTGCATATAATTCACCAGTGAAGCCATGTGGTCCTGGACTTTTGCTTTTGTGGAGGTTTTGGATGATTGTTTGAATTTCCTTACTGTTGATCAGTCTATTTAGATTTTCCCATTCATTGTGATTCAGTCTAGGAAAGTTATATATTTCTAATAATTTGTTCATTTCTTCTAGGTTATTGAAATTGGTGTTATATAGGCCTTCATAGTATTCTTTTATAATCCTTTCTATTTCTGTGGTACCCGTGATAATTTCTCCTATTTCATTTCTGATTTTATTTGTGTCTTTTCTTTTTTTTTCCCTTCATGAGTCTAACCAAAACTTTGTCAATTTTATTAACCTTTTCAAAGAACCAGCTTTGTTGCATTAATTTTTTTCTATTGTCTTCTCTATTTCAGTTAGTTATGCTTTGATTTTTTTTGTTTCCTGTTACCTGTTGTATCCTGAAGTCTGTTTCATGATATATATGAGGTGTAATCACAAAATACTGTGAATATTTCAATAAATAGATAAAGTATTACAGTAAAAGACACATTGCCATTAATCCCCCTCAAAATACTCCCCTTAGCTTTGAATACACTTGACCCATCATTCTTTCCACTTTGTGAAGCACTTCTGGAAGTTTTCTTTCGTGAGTGTCTTTACTTCATCCTCCATCATGACAGTGCTTCATTTGACACATCAGTTCTGGTCTAGCAATTTTTGTCAAATAAAAACATTACGGTGTGTCCTCATTCACCTTATTCACCATATCTGGCAGTGTGCAAATTCTGGCTCTTTCCCTCAGTCAAAATGACCATGAAAGGTAAACGTTTTGAACTGATTCAGGACATTGAGGCAGCCACCACAGCGCAAGTAAAGATACTCACAAAAGAGGACTTCCAGAAGTGCTTCAGAAAGTGGCAAGAATGATGGAATAAGTGTGTTCGAAGCAAGGGGTAGTATTTTGAGGGGAATTAGTGGCAATGTGTTTTTTTCTTTAATAATTTTTTAATTTAAATATTCCCCATAATTTTTTATCACACCTTGTAAGTATGGCAATACTCACTTTCCTCTGGATGCCATTTGCTTGGAGTATCGTTTTCCACCCTTTAACTTTGAGTCTATATGTGTCCTTGTAGCTTAGATGTGTCTCTTTGAGGCAGTATATGGTTGGGTTTTGTTTATGATCCAATCTGCTACTCTGTGCTTCTTTATTGGTGAATGCAGTCCATTTACTTTCGGGGTGATTATTGATATATGAGCATTTTCTGTAGCCATTTTATCTTGTATTCTGGTAGCTCAGTGTCTCCATTGTTTCTCGGCCTTTTTGTTTCTCTGTTATTTTAGTGTGGTTGTAGTCTGTGATTTTTTCTTCTGTTCCCTCTTTTGTATGTTCTGTGTGTCAGTTCTGGATAATTTTTTGAGTGGTTTCCTTTAAGTTCATGTAAAAGAAAGGTTTATATGTACAATAGTACTTTTGTTTTCAGCATGCTTCTTATATCCATTCCCCTTTGCAAATTCAGACCTTTACTCTCTCCCCTTTTATGTTGTTGTCACAAATTATCCCTATTTCTGCCGTGAGTTGATTTCGAGGTGCAGTAGCAAATTCTCTTGCTTTATTCCTTTTTTATGTTTTTATGTTTTTACCCTTTATGTTATGTTTAAGTGTCCAGTGCCCTATTCTGTGTAGGGGTTGCCATTTCCTGCTTCTGTCTGTCAGTAATCTTGCTGATGGTTTTGTATCCCTTTGACCTTTTAATTTTTTTATTGGTTTCAGGTGTACAAAATAGTATAATAGTTATACTTTTCACCCCTCACAAAGTGACAACCTCCCTCCTCCAATCCACCACACCCTCACCCTCAATATCATACAATGTATTACAATTCCATCGACTCTACTCCCCACACTATACTCCGCATCCCGTGATTATATTGTGTTGTCAGAAAAGTCAAGATGTATTTTTTCTGTTTTTTGTTGCAAAAATGTGTCATGACTATTCCGCAACACAATAGTTACCAATTTGTGTTGTCTAATCCCTTCCCCTTCTCTCTCATCCCCACCCCCCTCCCATCTAGCAACCATCAGTTTTTACTCTATATCTCTGAGACTGTTTCTGTTTACTTTGCTCATTTATTCAGTTCTTTAGATTCTACATATAAGTGAGATCATATCGTATTTGTCTTTCTCTGACTGACTTATTTCACTTAGCATAATGTTCTCTAGGTCCATCCATATCATTGCAAATGCTAAGATTTCATTCTTCTTTATAGCTGAGTTAATACTCCATTGTATGAATGTACCACCGTTTCTTTTTTTTTTAAAGATTTTATTGGGGAATTAGGGGATGGGAACAGCACTGGGGAATTGTGAGAAGGGGAACAGACAAGTTGCTGTCCTTTTGTTTTTCAGTCTAGTTGTGGAGGACCTTGTTTTACTGGCCCAAGTTGGCACCATCATTGCGCTCTTCCCGGGCGAGGCACATCAGTCGCCTGTACCACAGTTTCTTAATCCAGTCATCTACCGATGGACATTTCGGCTGTTTCCAAGTGTTGGCTATTCTAAATAACACTGCAATAAGCATAGGGATGCATTTATGTTTTCAAATTAGCGTCTTGGGTTTCTCTGGATAGATACCCAAGAGTGGAATTGTTGGGTAATAAGGTAGTTCCATTTCCAGTTTTTTGAGACACCTCCATACTGATTTCCATAATGGGTGCACCAATCAGCAGTCCCACCAACAGTGCACCAGGGTTCGCTTTTCTCCACAGCCTCGCCAGCACTTGTTGTTTGTTAATTTATTGATGATAGCCATTCTGACCTGATTGAAGTGGTATCTCATTTTGGTTTTTATTTGCATTTCTCTAATGAATAGTGAGGGTTACCATTTTTTCATATGCCTGTTGGCCATCTGTATGTCCTTTATAGAGAAGTGTCTCTTCATATCCTCTGCCCATTTTTTAATTTGGTTGTTTGTTTTTTTGGTGTTGAGTTGCATGAGTATTTTATAAATTTTGGATATTAACCCGTTATCAGATATGTCATTGACAAATATTGTCTCCCATTCAGTAGACTTCCTTTTTTTTTATTGATGGTTTCCTTTGCTGTGAAAAGACTTAAGTTTGATGTAATCCCGTATGTTTATTTTTTCTTTTACTTCCTTGCCCAAGGGAATATATCAGTAAAAATATTGCTCAGGGTAATGTCTGCAAATTTACTCCTTATGTTTTCTTCTAGGAGTCTTATGTTTTCAGGTCCTACACTTAAGTCTTTAATCCATTTTGAATTTTTTCCTGTACATGGCATAAGGAGGTGGTCCAGTTTCATTTTTTTGCATGTGTTACTCCAGTTTTCCCTGCACCATTTATTAAATAGACTATCTTTACCCCAATGTACATTCTTGCTTTCGTTATCATAAATTAACTGACCTTATATGAATGGATTTAATTCTGCACTCTTTATTCCATTTCATTGATCTATTTGTCTGTTTTTATGCCAGTACTGTACTGTTTTGATTACTGTAGCCTTGTAGGATGATTTGATGTTGGGTAGCATGATACTACTGACTGAGTTCTTGTTTCTCAGGATTGCTATGACTATTCGAGGTCTTTTATGGTTCCATGTAAATTTTAGGATTATATTTTCTATTTCTGTGAAAAATGTCCTTGGTAGTTTGATAAGAATTGAATTGAATCTATATATTTATTGACTTAGGCAGTATGGACACTTTAACTATATTAATTCTTCCTATCCATGAGCATGGTATGTGTTTTCATTTATTTGTATCTTCTTTAAATTCTTTCTTTAGTGTCTTATAACTTTCTGAGTAGAGGTCTTTTACTTCCATGGTTAAATTTATTCCTAAGTATTTTATAGTTCTTGGAACTGTTTTCTTAATTCCTCCTTCTGATAGTTTATTATTGGTGTATACATATGCATCAGATTACTAAATATTCATTTTGTATTCTGCTACCTTACTGAATTTATTTATCAGTTATAACAGATTTTTGGTGGAGTCTTTAGGGTTCTCTATGTATAGTATCATGTCATCTGCATATAATGACAACTTTACTTCCGCTTTACCAATTTGGATGCCTTTTATTTCATTTTTTTTGTCTCATTGCTGTGGCTAGAGCTTCCAGAACTATGTTGAATAAAAGTGGAGAAAGTGGACAGCCTTGTCTTGTTCTGATCTTAAGGGAAATGGTTTTATCTTTTTCCTATTGAGTATAATGTTAGCTGTGGGTTTATCATATATGGCCTTTATTATGTTGAGATATGATCCCTCTGTTACCACTTTGCTAAGAGTTTTTATCATAAATGGCTGCCGGATATTATCAAATGCTTTTTCTGCATCTATTGCTGTGATCATATGATTTTTATTTTTTATATTGTTAATGTGATGTATTATGTTAATTGATTTGCAGATATTGAACTATCCTTGCATACCAGGGATGAATCATAGTGTATGATCTTGATGTATTGCTGAATTCTGTTTGCTAATTTTTGTTGAGGATTTTTGCATCTACGTTCATCAGCAATATTGGCCTGTAGTTTTCTTGTTTTATAATGTCTTTGTCTGATTTTGGGATCAGGGTGATAGTGGCCTCATAGAAAGAATTTGAGAGCCTTCTCTGCTTCTGGATTTTTTGGAATTGTTTGAGTAGAATAGGTCATAATTCTTTTTTGAATGTTTGGAAAAATTCACATGTGAAGCCGTCTGGTCCAGGGCTTTTGTTTGTTGGGAGCTTTTTGATTACTGATTCAATTTCCTTGGTAGTAATCAGTCCATTCAGATTTTTCATTTGATATTGAGTTAGCTTTGGAAGGTTGTATGCTTCTACAAAATTATCCATTTCTTCCAGATTCTCAAATTTGTTGGCATATAGTTAGTTGCTCATAGTATTTTCTTAAAATGTTTCATATTTCTGTGGTGTCTCTTATCTGTTCTCCTCTTTCATTCCTGATTTTAGTAATTTGTGTCCTCTTTTTTTTTCATGAGTCTGGCTAGAAGTTTGTTTATTTTGTTTATAAAAAAATAAAACCAGGTTTCTCAAAAAAACAGCTCTTGGTTTTATTGATCTTTTGTATTGTTTTTCTGGCCTCTAATTTGTTTATTTCCGCTCTGGTCTTTACTATCTCCTTCCTTATACTCTTTTTGGGCTTATTTTGCTGTTTATTTTCCAGTTTCCTGAGGTGTGAGGATAACATGTTGATTTGAGATGTTTCTTGTTTCTTTAGGTAGGCCTGCAGTGCCATGAGCTTCTCTCTTATGACTGCTTTCACTGCATCACTAAATTTTGGGTCTTTGTGTTTTCATTTTCGTTTGTCTCGAGATATCTTTTGATTTTTTGCTTGATCTCATTTTTTACCCATTCGCTATTTAATAACGTTATTCAGCCTCCATGAATTTGTGTTTTTTTCCAGTTTTTCTCTTGTAGTTGATTTCTGATATGATTTCAATTTTCTTAAATTTATTGAGACTTCTTTTGTGGCCTAACATGTGGTCTATCTTAGAAAATGTTCCACGTGCACTTGAAAAGAATGTATATTTTTTTACTTTGGCATGAAATGCTCTGAAAATATCAATTAAATACAGCTGGTCTAATGTGTCATTTAAGGTCACTGTTTTCATATTGATTTTCTGTCTGGAGGATCTGTCCCTTGCTGTCAGTGGTGTGTTGAATTCCCCTAATATGATAGTGTTACTGTTGATCTCTGTCTTTATGTCTGTCAATATCTGTTTTATATATTTAGGTGCTCCTATGTTAGGTGCATAGATGTTTACTAGGGTTATGTCCTCTTGTTCATCGATCCCTTTTTTATTATGTAGTGCTCTTCTTTGTTTTTTTTTATTATGTTCTTCAATTTAAAGTCTATTTTGTCTGATAGAAGTATTGCTCCTCCAGGTTTTTTCATATTTCCATTTGCATGAAATATTTTACTCCATCCCTTTACTTTTTTTTTTAAAGATTTTATTGGGGAATTGGGGGAGGGGAAAAGCATTGGGGAATCAGGGAAGGGGAACAGACAAGTTGCTGTCCTTTTGTTCTTCAGTCTAGTTGTGGAGGACGTCGCTTCACTGGCCCATGTTGGTGTTATCATTGTGCTCTTCCCGGGTGAGGCAGATCGGTCACCGGTCACTGGACGGCCACTCACAGCAGCTCTTGGCAGCTCACACCAGCTGCCAGCTGCTCACGTAGCTTATGGGAGCCCACTGCAGCCTCAATGCAGCCTACACCTTCACTGGCGACTCATGCCAGCCCCGCTCCAGGTCAAGTGGTTGTTCACCATCTTAGCTGTAGAGGGCGCCACATCACTGGCCCTAATGCAGGATCCGAACCAGGGGCCCAGCTGCTCAGAGCTGGCATCCTAAGCCAACACTTAACCAATGCGCTACTCGGCCGGCCCTCCATCCCTTTAGTTTCAGCCTGTATATGTCTTTTGAGCTGAGATGAGTCTCTTGTATACAGCATATGCAAGAGTCTAGTTTTCTTATCCATTCAGCCACCCTATATCTTTTGTTTGGAGCATATAATCCATATACATTTAATGTGATTATTGATAGGTGCATTGTTATTGCCATTGTGTTACTTGTGTTTCTGGTGTTCATTCATTAGATTGTTTTTCTCTTTCTTCTAGGTAAAGAAGCACTTTTAACATTTCCTGTAATTGTGGCATGGTGGTAATGAATTCCTTTAGCTTATTCTTTTCTGGGAAGCTCTTGATCTCTTCTTCAATTTTAAATGATAATCTTGCTGGATAAAGCAATCTAGGTTGTAGGCCTTTGTTTTTCATCACTTTGAATACTTCCTGCCACTCCCTCTGGCCTGCAAGTTTTCTGTAGAAAAGTCAGCTGATATTCTTATGGGGGTACACTTGTAAGTAACTTGCTGCCTGTCTTTTGCTGCTTTTAGGATTCTGTCTTTGTCTTTAACCCTTGCCATTTTCACTATAATCTGTCTCGGTGTGGGACTGTTTGAGTTCATCTTGGTTTGAACTATCTGCACTTCCTGGGCTTGTATGTCAATTTCCTTCACCAGGTTAGGGAAGTTTTCAGTCATATTACTTCAAATATGTTCTCAATCCCCTGTTTACTCTCTTCTCCTTCTGTTATTCTTTTATTTGAAAGATTTTATTGGGGAGTTGGGGGGACGGGAACAGCGTTGGGGAATCAGGGAAACAGAACAGATAGGTAGACAAATTGCTGTTTTGTTCTTCAGTCTAGTTGTGGAGGACATCACTTCACTGGCCCATGTTGGTATTATCATTGTGCTCTTCCTGAATGAGGCAGATGGGTCGCCGGTCATTGGTCGGCTGCTCACAGCTGCTCCCGGCAGCTCACACCGGCTGCTGGCTGCTCATTCTGGCTGCCAGCCACTCATGTAGCTCCCGGCAGCCCACTGCAGCCCTGCTGCAGCCTACACTGTCACTGGCGACTCATGGCAGCCCAGCTCCAGGTCGAGCTGTTGTTCACCATCTTAGCTCTAGAGGGCAATTGTCACTGGCCCTCAGTGGGGGATCTGAACTGCAGCCCTGCTGCTCAGAGCTGGCGCTCCCAATCGAGCTCTTAACCAGCTGAGCCACTCGGCCGACCCCCTTCTGATATTCTTATGATGAGCATGTTGTTGTGCTTGATGTTATCGTCCAGCTCTCTTAAAGTATTTTCAATGTTTTTTATTCTTTTTTCTTTTTGTTGTTCTGCTTGGGTGATCTCTGCTATCTTGTCTTCTGGCCGTTGATTCAATTCTCTGCTTCATTCAATCTGCTGCTAATTCCTTGGAGTGTATTTTTTATTTCAGTAATTGTATTCTTTAGTTCTAACTGGTTATTTTTCATGATTTCTCCATCCTTCTTCACATTCTCACTAATTTCCTTAAACATTTAAATCATCAAGTGTTCTCAACTTTGCCTCTAATAGGTTGGTTGCCTCTATTTCATCTAATTCCACTGATTCTAGAGGTTTCTTCTGTTCTTTTATTTGAGATGTGTTTCTTTGTTTCCCCATTCTGGCTGACTCTTTGTGCTTGCTACGATGCATTATGTAGGTCCCCTGGGTCTCTCAGCTTTTGCTGGGTGGGCTTACGTGGTATGTGCCCTTTATATTTGAATTGCTCAGTCTCCCTATGCTCCTGTGTGTGTGTTTACCAGAGGTGTCCCGTGTGTTGTGTGTCTTCTGTTGAAGTTGAGCTATGAGTGCTTTTGGCTTGTCAGTAGGTGGGATTGACTCCCAGGCTGACTAGCTGTGAGGATTGCCTATGTCCACAGTTTGTAAGCTGCTTTGTGAGGGTTGACCACTCAGATGAGGCTTGGCCTATATGGGCTCTTGTGTCAGTAGAGAGTTCCATTTGGGTGTGACCCTTGTAGTTCAAACCTGGTAATGCCCTAGTGTGGTCTAGAGTTGGCTTGTGGGTGTGATGATTCTTGTGCCTCTTTGGCTGGGCCCTGGTGCAGAGCGATTTTAGAACAAAACGGATCAACAAGCACAACAACAACAGCCACCAAAAGAAATCAGTTACTCTCACATGTAAAAACAACAGACAACCCACACTCAAGCGTGCACATAAATATCAAAAATACAAAACAATGAAAGGAACACGACAAACAAAATAGTAACATCAAAAGAAAAATAATTGCAGAAAAATGTATAGAAGGAGGAAAAGTAGAGCAGGGAAAAGAAAAAAGAAAAGGGAGAGAAAAAAATATATACTTTTTTTTCTCTCCCCTCTCTCTATGTCTCTCTCTATATATGTCTACACACATAAATATATATATATGTATATATATATATATATATATATTGGGTTGTTGGAAAAGTCATGGCACATTTTTGCATCGAAAAACAGGAAAAATACGTCATGACTTTTCTTACAACCCTATGTGTGTGTGTGTGTGTGTGTGTGTCTGTATATCAAAAGCTAAAAATGATAATAAAGTAGAAAAACAAAAACAACCCAAAACACTAAACAAAACACACAAAAAATAACCAAAAAAAAACAGTGCCAGTCTTGACTAAAGTCCACCAAGCTGTCTCCAGGTTGTCCTCTGCTGTACAAAAACTCCTCTGCATCTTGTGGAGGCAGAGCCGGCCACTTGGCACCCAGAGTGACCCTGGCAATGCAGTTCTAGATGAGTGGGGCTATGGGGTGTGATTGGCAGTTTTTACAAAGTCAGTGCCGCTTCTGCTCTCGCCTACCCAGATGCTTATGCTGAGAGCACCACAGCCAGAAGACTCCTGGGTCTTAGGGCACTCTTTGCACCAGGGGCTGTGAAGGGTGTGAGATTTCTGAGCTGCTAAAGGCCCAGCGCTGCCTCTGCTGTGTCCAGCTGTGACTCAGCGCTGAAGTTGCCCTGCCTGGAGCCAAGCCGCGCAGGAAAGTTGGGTTCAGGGTAGGCAGTCCCATAATCCTTTCAGCCTTTTCCCTAGCTGAGTTTTCCCATTTCCTGGGGGTTTGCAGTACCTCTGTAATCTGACACTACTCCTTTGTTCATTGACCAGTTTAAGATTCTGGAAGGGCGGGGGTAGGATTGCTGAGGGAGTGTGGAAGTGGGGTCCTGGTTATGGAGTTGCTTTTTGCTTTCTCTCTGAGAGAGCCCAGCCTCAATTTTGAGCTGAGGCTTCTGCCTCAGACGCTGGGTGGCACCTTGCTCTCTGCCGAACTCTCAGCAGAACTGCGGGGCATAGGGAGGGAGCCCATCGCCTTGCTGCTGTAACAATTTCCAACTTGCTTCCTGGGGCCCCGCGTCTCCGCAGCCACGGATGTGGGCTGCGTCTCTGCACGCCTCCCTTCCCTCTTCCCCCACTCGCTGGGTTTGCCCATCTTCAAGTAATCGTCCTGCGAGTCTCTTAGCTGTCCTATTTGATGAGCAGAGGTTCCTCTGAGGAGTTATAGCTGTTCAATTTGTGGTAATTTTTAGGGGAGACCTCAGGGAGCCCACCTTACTGCTACCATTACTATGACGTCACCTCCCAATTCACCTTTTGTCTTTTTGTTTCAGGTCAGATAGCCTCCTTCAGCATTTCCTGTAATGCTGGCCTTGTGATAGAAAATTCCCTCAGCTTCTGTATGTCTGGGAAGGTCTTTATTCCTCTTTCATATCTAAAGGATAACTTTGCAGGATATATTTTTGTGTTGGTAATTTCTCTCTTTCAGTAGTTTGAATATTTGATTCCACTCCATCCTGGTTTAAGAATTTCTGCTGAATATTCTGATCATAATCTAATGGTCTTTCCTTCCTTGGAGAAAGCCTCCTAGTATTGATGTAATTAGGTATTATGTTTGCTTCTTGGATTTGAGGATCCTGTTCTTTTCATAGTTTCGTGACGTTTTCATCGACTGTTTGAATACTCTCCATGCCCTTCTCCCTCTCTTCTCCTTCTGGTATAATAACCATTGTTATATTGCTGTTTTTGATGGAGTTAGATAGTTCTTATAGAGTTATTTCATTTCTTTTAACTCTCAAGTCTCTCTTCTTCCATCTGTATCATTTCCAGATTTCTATCTTTGATATCACTAATTCTTTCCTCCATCTGGTCAATTCTATTTCCTCGCCTGGCTATTTCATTCTTCATCTCTTTTATTGAGTTCCTCAGCTCCAGAATTTCTATTTGCTACTTTTTAGGTATTTCAATATCTTTCGTAAAATAATCATTTTGTTCATTGATTTTTATTTCTGAATTCATTAATCTGCCTGAGTTTTCTTGCGTCTTGTTGAGTTTTTTCAGTACTGGAATCTTGAATCCTCCATCTTGTAAGTCACGTATTTCCATGTCTTTAAGGTTTCGGGGTTTTTAAAGATTTTTCACTTTTCTTTCTTGAGCTGCCTTGTTTCCTTGTGTATTCAGGGCAATGAATGAATTTTTGTTTTTTTCCTGGGCATCTGCAGAAGTGGTATGCAGCTGGTTGATTTGAAGAGGTCTTTCTTTTGCTTTTCGGTAGGTGGCCGTGGAGCATTTTATTTTCTCTCCTGTGCTGTTCCAACTTCTCCTTGGTGGGATATTTCCTGGGAAAGTGGGCTTCTCTTCTGTGACCAGTTTGCCTTTGTCTCAGGGTAGCACACCCATGGGAGGATGTGGTGGGCAATGGGTTCCCGAGCCTCTGAAATCCGGTGCTACCCCTTCAACCAGATGCAGAGGTGTGCATCACAGCAGCCCTTTGTGCCCCTGCTGTGATCAACCGGTAAAGGAGGGGGCAGAATGGGCTGGGAGGCAGCAGTCACTCCTGTGGCCCTGCTCTCTTTGAAGCCCTGGCCTCTGCCAGACCACAGCTGCCTCACCCATAGAGTTTCTTCTCTGTCACCAGAATTAGCTGCACTATGTGTCTGTCACTTAGGAAGTGTCTCCATCTTTCAGGGCTGTAGATATTCTGCTGTTAAGCTCGACACTGCTACTGTTTTTGTTTGGTTTTGCTTTTCTTTCTGGTGCCTGCTGCTAGCTGTGGGAGGGTACGATGGAGGGAGCTCTGAGAAGGTGTTGATTGGCAGCCTGGATTTGTGGCTTTGTTTTCTGCCTAGCAATGAGGGCTGTTACACCACAGTTATCAGAGCCCTTCTGCATTGGGACTTTGCCCTCAGGTTTCTGCCCCATCACTGGGTTCAGCTGTATCATATTCTGATTCCCTCAGGTAGGATTGTTGGGGCCACAGAAAGTGCTCCTGCAACTCACTCTTCCCCTTTCCCAGGACTGCAGTGAGCTCTGGTCTGTGTCCAATGACCCCTGTCTCTGCACTTCTGCCTGCCCTCCTACCATGTGCGCCCCAGTTCACCCACCTTTAAGATGTTTCGATTCGCAGAACTCTCAGACATGTTTGTGTGCTGCGTCAGCAATCCTTTGTTGAAATGTAGCTGTTGTTCAATTTGTTGTAACTTCTAGGGGAGATATCAAGGAGCACCTTTTACATCACCATGTTTCTGACATCTGGTATTTTATATTTTTGATGCAATTATTAATGGGATTTTTTCTTAATTTACCTTTCCAATAGTTCATTATTGGTGTATAAAATGCAACCAATTTCTGAATATTAATATTGTCTCCTGCTACTTTACTAAATTCACTTATCATTTCTAATAGTTTTTTGGTGGAATCTTTGGGGTTCACTATCTGCAGTATCATGTCATCTGCAAATAATGACAGTTTTACTTCTTTCCAATTTGGATGTGTATTATTTTTTTTTGTATGATTGCTGTGGCTATATTCTTTCAATACTATGTTGAATAAAATTGGTGAAAGTGGACATCCTTGTCTTGTTCCTGACCTTAAGGGAGAATGCTTTTAAGCTTTTCTCCATTGAGTATGATGTTAGCTGTGGATTTGTTATGTATGGCCTTTATTATGTTTAGATATGTCCTGAGAGATTTTATTATAAATGGGTGTTGGATTTTGTCAAATGACTTTTTCTGCATCTATTAATATGATCATGATTTGTAATTTTTACTTCGTTTATGTGGTATATCTTTTTTTTAAGATTTTGTTGGGGAATTGGGGAAGTGGAACAGCCAAGTTGTTGTCCTTCAGTCTTAGTTGGGGAGGGCGCAGCTAGCTCAGCTCCAAGTCCAGTTGCCATCCGACCGCCTATCAGCAGCTCACAGCCATTCATCTCAAGATGCCATGTTCAATCTTACTTGTGGGTGGGCGTAGCCCACCATCCCATGCGGGAGTTGAACCGGAAACCTTTTTTAATAAATGCACCTTGACTGTGGTGTATGATCTTTTTAATGTATTGCTGAATTCAGTTTGCTAATATTTTGTTGAGGATTTTTGCATATGTTCATCAGGGATATCAGCCTATAATTTATTTTTTGTAATGTCTGTGTCTAGTTTTGGAATTAGGATAATGGTGGTGGCCAATCTTATGGGATTTAAAAAAAAATAATTGAACTTTCATATTGGCTTTGCATTTAGAATTAATGTTTATTATTTTGCTTTTGGCAAAATGATTATTATATCTATATAACCCTATAATTTGCATTGGTGGGAAAACTAAATCAGTCAGATAGGTACCTAAACAATCTGCATCTCTTTAAATTCTGTCTCAGCAAAAGTTAGGTATGCACAGGGCAATAGCATGGCCAGAAGATTTCCAAGCCTCAGGAAAGGATTTATGAAAGAATATACATGGAAGAGTATGTGAGGTTTATTTCATTATAATAGCCAGTGTGCTCATGGGCATCTATCTGATCTAAATAACATTTAAACATGTTTTCTTGTAAAGATCCTCATGGACCAGATGTAGTTTTTTATGGAGATCTTTGTATTATGTGTAATACACTATTCTCTTTAATATGCTTTGGAATTAATGTGTTAATTTACTTCTAGGATTTTTTTTTTTAGCTGAGCCATCCTGCCAACAGGTCTGTTGGCATACTTCTAGGATTTTTAATCATTCAACTTGAAACAAACCAAAACAAACTGTGGAACGCAGACAGAAGTATAAAAATATCTTAGTTCTTATATTTAGTAGTCTGCCATGATGTAGTAACCACTTGAGCTAAAGCCGACCCAATATTTAATATTTTATATTGAGACTTGATCCTCTGACAGTGATCTTCCTATATATGGGCTTTAAGTGAATAATTGATGTTGATTTAATATAACTACATAAATCATATTGATTTAATATAACTACATAATTGATCTCTTTTAGTGCTCATACCTTTATTTTGTCTTGATGGTAGAATCATTTATTCATTAATTCAGCAAGCATTTATTTTATTACTATTACTGCCAGGAATACTTTGTTTCTTTATCATTGATTGTATTTATTCTCTATAGTTGCCTTTTCGATTTCTTTTCAACTGGGTTTTACTAAATTCTTCTCTATGAATACATGGTCTAAGACCACGTATTTTAATTGTAGAGAACTAGAAAATTTATATTTATTTTTTTGTTGGATATAGGGGTACACGCGGAAAGAATTAGCATTTGTTGAATGCTTGTTATATGTTTACTTTTCTGAATTCTTTAAATGTATTTTCTCATTTAATCCTCAGAATAACTATGAAGTTGTTATTGTTGTTATCCCTATTTTATGAAAAGACTGAGACTCAGAAATTATCATAACTTATCAAGGTCATACAGCTAGTAAAGGGTACAGTGAGGATTCAAACCCATTTGTTTGGCCCCAGACCCCCAAGTCTGAACTTGGTTCCAAGAACACTGCTTTTTTCAGTTCCACACATCCCACTGATGCTTTTTCCTAGATACCTCACAGACGAAACTGAACTTACTTTTCCCCAAACCTATTTTTTCTCCTCTATAGGTACCTGAGTGAATATAACACTATGTAGTCACTCAAGTGAGCAGCTTTGGAATCATCAGACATTCCTCTCTCTTATGCATTCCCCCATCCAGTCAGTCACAGATAATTATAGCTTCCTAACATTACTTGCATCTGTTTCAACCTCTTTTCTATTGCAATTGTGTTAGTTTAGACTCTATCTTTTCCCAGCGGACTACTGCAACAGTCCCCAGACATTTCCTTTCTTCACTTTTACTTACCTTTCAATCTGTATTCTGCACTGATGTAAGAGTGATTGGTCTAGGACACAAGTCTGACTATGCAACTCCCATTTATTATCTTCTAGTGGTTCTTTCTGACTTTTAGGGTAAAGCTTAAAATGTTTGGCTTAACCCATAAGATTGAAGAGAGCTTCTGCCTACCTTTAGAGCCTCATCTCATGAACTCTTCCACTGGCACCTTTTGCTGCTAGGAACAATACTCCTTCCTCTATTGCAGCATGGTTTCACACCTCTGTGTTTTGTATCCTGGTCTCTATGCTGGGACTGCCTTCTTCCCATTTTCACGTAGGCTTTCAGAATTCAGTTCAAGCACAAGATGACTTTTCATTCCCATGGCTAGAAACATTCATCTATCTCAAATTTTATTTAACTGGATTTATCCCACTGTTCCCTTTTGAATACTGATTCTGTTATCTTACATATCTCCTTAATGTTTCTGTTCTTAGCTTCCATTTCATTTCCTGTCATTCCTATCTTAAGCTTCCTCCCCAGATTCCTCTGGGGACTGTCTTCAGAAAGCCCCAACTGCATCAACCTCAAAACTGTGATATCCAATCCTGGACTTTTTTTTCACAGGATATTACTTCAACTCATTTTCAAAATAATCACCCAATTCCTTATTTAAATCAAAAAGTGCTTTAATTATTCCTGATTGTAAGAGTAGTATAGCTTTATTGTTGAAAAATTGGAAAATTTAGGGGCTGGCCAGGTGGCACAATTGGTTAGATTGCAAGCTCTGAGCAGCAGGGTCTGCGGTTCGATTCCCCCATGGGCCAGTGAGCTGCACCAGAGATGAGATGCCGCTGAGCTCAGCTGGTGAGAACGCTTGCTCTTAACAAGGTTGCTGGTTTGACTCCCGCATGGGATGGTGGGCTGCGCCCTCCCTAGCCCCACAACTAGATTGAAAACGGCGACTGAACTTGGAGCTGAGCTGTGCCCTCCACAACCAAGACTGAAGGACAACAACTTGACTTGGAGCTGATGCGTCCTGGAAAAACACAATGTTCCCGTCCCCAATTCCCCAACACTGTTCCCTTCCCCAATTCCCCAATAAAATCTTTTAAAAAATTGGCAAACTTAAACACAAGAAGAAAATAAGCAAATAAACATCACCCATTATTCTACTCCCCAGAAATGACAAGTCATAGTATTTTGGTAATTTTCTCTTTAGATCTTTTATTCTATATGTGTGCATGAACGTTTGCATGTGCATGTGTATACGTGTGTGTGTATACATATATACATATACATACATACATATATTGCCTGTTGCCTATTCAACACTTTCACTTGGATGTACGGTAGCCCACCCCCACCCCACTTATTGCGGTTTCACTTTCTGCAGTTTCAGTTATCCACAGTTACCAACAGTGTGAAAATTGTCAGAAATAAGTGATTCATGAATGTTAAATTGTTTGCTGTTCTGAGGAGCATGATGAAATATTGAGCTGCCTCCTTCCATCCTGCCTAGGATGTGAATTATTTCTTTGTCCAGTGTATCCATGCTGTATATGCTACCTGCTCATTAGTCATGTAGTAGCTGTCTCTGTTGTCAAATCAGGTATTATGTCATTACAGTGTTTGGGTTTAAGTAACCCTGATTTTACTTAATAATTCCCCCAAAGTGCAAGAGTAGTAATGCTGGCAATTTGGATATGCCAAAGAAAAACTATGAAGTGTTTCCTTTAAGTGAAAAAAGTTTGTATGTAAAGGAAAACATAGTCTAGATTCGGTTCAGTACTATCTGCTGTTCCAGGCTTCCACTGTGGGTCTTGGAATGTATATCCCATGGATAAGGGGGGACTACTGTATAATAGGCATATGAAACTTAACTTTCTCAAACCACACTCTTAATCTCCCTCCTTGTATCTCTAAACATGTTCATCCTGCACTTTTTCCCATTTCAGAAAATGTCAACTTCAACCTTCTAGTTGCTCAGCTCAGAATCTATCACGTCCCGCGTGACAAAGTCTGGGGGGCTTGAGGAGGGGCGGCGAAGGGTTAAGAAATCACAAGATTCAAAAGTAGAGTTTCTGCGCACCAGGGGTCTCATCTCTGCAGACCCAGAGAGCGAGCCCTGATACTGGCGGGCGAATAACTTTTATTTACAGCTGTCACAAAGAAGTCAATTTGAATATCTATACCCAGTTTAATTGATTCGATTAGACTGGCAGCTGCTTCACCGAAACTCATTGTGATCAAGCACGAGTTGTGCTTTCACACATACGTATGATCCCCGGGATGGCCTCAGCATTCTGAGACCACCGGATAAGGAAGTTTTACTGAGATCAGTCCCTCGGGTCTCAGCATTCCAAGACACTTCCTTATGACTCCAAAGCATCAGTGCGCAGGAGCATTCGAGTCGGCAGCTGCAAGGCGAAAAGAATCCTCAGAGCCATCCTTGTCACTTGCTTTCACAGCCCAGGTCTAATCCATTAGCAAATCTTATTGACAATACCTTCAAAATATACCCAGCATCTGAGTACATTTTACCACCATCTCCACACCTACCACCCTAGCGCTGGCCATCTTTTACTTAAGTTATTTATTACAAAGGAGCCTCTTAATAGGACTCCTTTCTGCACTTGTTTTCCTTTAGTCTGTTTTCCAAAAACCATTAGCTTGATATTTTAAAAATGTAATTCAGATCATGTCGTTCTTCACATTTCTCTAAATACTTCTCATCTCATTTAGGATAAAAGCTAGTATCCTTTAAGGATTTGGAAACGTCTACATTAATTGGCTCCCTACTGTCTTCCTCTCTTGCCTCACTATTCCTGGTGAGTTCTTCTCCAGCTCCACTTGCATCCTTGTTGAATCTCAGTACACCAGGCATTTTTGCCCTCCTCAAGAATTCTGCCCTTTCCTGAAATGATTTTCATCCCCAGATAACCATCTGATTTATTCCCTTGCCTTCAGGTTTCTGCTCCAATGTACTTCTTCAGCAAGGTATTCCATGAACAATTTATATAAAAGAGCGTGCCTCCCCCATGCCTTTGTCCCTTTCTCATACCTTGTTTTATTTTTCTCTGCAGAATTTAATACTGTCTGACATTCTAAATGAATAGTCTTGCCATCTGACATTCTGAATGTATACTTCTTCTTATTGTTTGTCATTATCACCCCACCCACCTCCCGGGCACTACAATTTGGGCTTTATCAATTATTAAGACTACTAAAAGTCTCTAAAACTACTTGTGGATTTCTCCTTCTCCTTAAAGTTCCATAATTTTCCCTTATCAGTTCTGAAGCTGTTATCAAACACATAAATGATTAGGAATGTAATGCCATCTTGGTGAATTTACACCTTTGACATGATGAAATCACATTTTTTAATGATTTTATTGGGGAATTGGGGGAAGGGAACAGCATTGGGGAATCGGAGGAGGGGAACAGACAAGCTGCTGTCCTTTTGTTCTTCAGTCTAGTTGTGGAGGACTTCACTTCACTGGCCCATGTTGGTGTTATGATCATTGTGCTCTTCCTAGGTGAGGCAGTTGGTCGCCGGCCGAGGCAGTCGGCCACTCACAACGGCTCACGAAAGCTCTTGCTGGCTGCCAGCCACTCACAGTAGCTCACAGCAGCCTATGCCGTCACCGGCTACTCGTGGCAGCCCAGCTCCAGGTCAAGCTGTTGTTCACAATCTTCGCTGTAGAGGGCGCAGCTTACTGGCACATGGTGGGAATCGAACAGGCAGCCTTGTTCAGAGCTCGTGCTTTTACCAGCTGAGCCACTTGCATGGCCACAAATTTACTTTCTTTATATTCCTGATAATAATCTTTGCTATGAAGTCTATTTTTCTGATATTAATATATTCATCCCAGCTTTCTTTTGAATAGTGTTAATATATTTCTCCATCCTTTTCTTTTTATTCAGTTTGTGTCATTATGGAAAAAGTGGGTTTCTTGTAGTTAGTATATGGTAGCATCTTTTTTTTAATCAAATCTGGCAATCTGGCATTTAATTGCAGGGTTAAGATTGTTTATATTTAATGTAATTATTGATATTAATGGGTTTAAATCTATTGTTTCATAGGTTTTATTTTAGTCTTATCTATTCTTTGTAGCTGTCTTTCCTCTTTTCCTGCCATCTTTTGAATTATATTTTAAAATTTTTATTTATTGGAGCAATTTCAAGATGGCAGAATAGGTAAACGCTATTCCTGACACTTCCCAGGATCACATTAAGATTACAACGAAATTATAGAATATGTCTGACTGAGAAAAATGAATACCATATGATTTCACTTACATGTGGGTTATAAAGAACAAAATACTCGAACAAACAAAACAGAAACAGTCTCATAGATAATGACTACAAACTGATGGTTACCAGATAGGACGGGAGTGAGAAATGTAAATGTATCAAGAAGTACAAGTTGGTAGTTACAAAATAGTCACGAGGTTGTAAAGTATGGGGACTGTAGTCCATAATATTCTAAAAACTATAATGTCAGATGCATGCTACTTATTGGGGGGGATCACTTCTAAATTATATAAATGTCGAACCACTATGGTGTACACCCAAAACTGATATAAAATAATATTGAATGTCAAGTATAATTGAAAAAAATAGTCATGGGCACGTAAAGTACTACATCGAAAATATAGTCAATAATGTAATAACTATGTACCGTGTCAGATGGGTATTAGACTTATTGGGGTTAGCACTCTGTGTGGTGTATAAATGTTTAATCACTATGGTGTTTTGTTCACCTGAAACTAATATTTTATGTCAACAGTAATTGAAAAATAATTTTTTAAAAATTAATAAAGTAATAAAATTTCTATTTACTTTCTGGCCTTATCCACTATAACTTTGTTATGTTAGTAATTGTTTTAGGGTTTAAAGTATAATATTTAACTTTTCTCTGTGTACTTTCAAATACTACTATACCATTTCATATATAGTATAAGAAACTTCAGTATATTTCTATTTCTTTCCTCTTGGCCTTTGTTGTATTGTTGCCATATCTTTTACTTCTGTATATGTTATAAATGCTTCAGTACCTTATTATTTTTGCTTTAAACAGTCATTGTTTCTTTAAAGATATTTAAATAATCAGAATAATGACTTTTATGTTTACTTCCTTAGTTACCATCTCCAGTACCCTTTATTCCTTTTTGTAGGTCCATATTTCCATGTACATTATCCCCCTTCTACCTGAAAGAGATACTTTAACATTACTTTTACTGCTGGTCTGCTCGTGTTGTGTTTAGTTCTTTCAGCTTCTGCATGTCTGAAAGTGTCTTTATTTTGCCTTCAGTTTTGAAAGATACTTCTGCTAGTGCAAAACTCTAGGTTGACATTTTTTTTTCAGTACAGTACTTTAAAGAGGTTTCTTCGTTGCCCTCTGGGTGTGTTGTTTCCAATTGACAAAAACCCTATTGTCGATATCTGTCTTCCCGAATCTAATGTGTCTTTTTCTGGCTGCTTTTTTCCATTTTCTTTTTATTATTTGTTTTTAAGTAATTTGGTTATTATGTATCTTGGCGTAGTTTTCTTTGTGTTTCTTTTGCTTAGAGTTCATTGAGCTTCTTGAATTTGTCGGCTTATTATTTTTATGATATTTGAAATTTTGGGGCCGTTATTTCTTCAAATATCTATTCTGTCACCTGAGCTCTTCTTCTGGAACCCTAATTATATGTATATTAGGCCACTTGTAGTTTCCCCACAGGTCACTGATGCTCTGTTAATTCTTCTTCAGTTGTTTTCTCTCTCTGCTTAATTTTTGCTAGTTCTTTTATGATGTCTTTATGTCCACTGATCATTTCTTATGAAATGTCTAACCTGCAGTTAATCCCATCCAGTTTATTTTTAATTTCTGATGTACTTTTTACCTCTTGAACTTTGATTTTTATCTATTTTATATCTATCATGTCTGTGCTTTACATGTTCAGCCTTTTCCTGTAACTTCCTGAACATTGGTTAAATTTTTTATTGTATGCCAAATCTTGTGAACTTTACCTTTGTGGGTCCTGGATATTGTAGTATTGCTATACATATTCTTTAACTTTGTTCTGGGATGTGGTTAAATTATTTGACAATAATTTGATATTTTGGGGACTTGATTTTATGTCTTGTTATGTGGGATCACATGATAAGTGATTACATTGAGGTATTAGCCTAGAATCAAATTTGCCCCCCTGCTATGGCAAGACTTTGCTTAGTACTCTACCCAATGCCCCGATGAAGTATAAGGTTTTCTACTCTGGTTGGGGGAAACTGGTACTACTCCTAGCCCTCTGTGATACTGAGAATTACTCTCTCGTCTTTCTGGTGATTCATTTGCCTAGGGTAGTTTCCTCACATGTATGATCAGTGATTATTACTTAGCTGAAAATTTCAAGGATGCTTCTGTAGAGCTCTTAAGTTCTTTCTCTGTGCATTGCTCTTTTCTTTGCTACTTTATCCTGTTAACTTCATTCATGTTCCCCCTGGCTCCCAGCTTTGTTTCCTCAATTCAGGGAGCCCCCTAGCCCCGCCTTCATTCCCTCTCTCTGGCCTGTGATCTGAAAACTCTCTTCCTGCAGCAAACTGACTCAATTGTGGGGTTCACCTTGTTTGTTACTCATGTCTAAGGGATAAAAGTTATTTTCTTTATTTTTTGCCTGATATTCAATGCCTTTAAAAGTATAATTTTATATATTTTGTCTTTTTTTATTGTTTTCAGCTAGGGTATAAATCTGGTCTCTCTTAATTCTATCTTGGCCAGATGCAAATCTAATTTTTACATTTTCTGTAGTTTGTAAATGTTTAATTTTGATTGTTTCTTTCATATGCCCTCTCTACCCTAACATATAAAAATTACTGACCATATTTTTCAGATACTTATGTGATTTCATCTTTATTTATATTTAAATATTTCAGTCCATTAATTTTGGTATTTAATATGGAGTAAGAAATCTAATTTTTTTTATTCCTCTCTTCCTCCCTTTTTCCTTCTTTTTCTCACTCCCTCACCTTCTGTCCCTCTCTTTTTCTTTTTTCTTTCTGTATGTATTTTACATTTGGTTAACTAGTTGTTTCAACAATATTTGTTACATAATTTATCATTTCCACAATGATTTTAAACTTCATTTTTATCTTAAATTGTTCTACTTGTGGTCGTGTACTTCTCTTAACTTAAAAATCCATAGATTCTGGAGGTAGTACTAGTTTATTTCTGTAATTTAATAGAATATATGTAATTTCCATTAGGAATTCCCTTTTATTATATAACTTTTTCTTCTTGTTTACCTATTCTTTCAAATAACTTTGCAACTCTTTTATCATACTTTTAAAACAAGCCCCACAACACTTCTCAGGGTTGTTGTTTTTTAAAATATAGTCCATTTCAGCTATTAGTTTGAAGGATAATTTATACTTATAATATTTAATCTTTCTGTCTAAGAACTTTTCAGTCATTCAAGTCCCTTACTAGACATTTGTAGTTTTTTCTTGTAGTTCTTGTGCATGTCCAGTTAAGTTACTTCATAGGTGGGTATTTTTTACTTTTCCTTCATCTTATAAATGAGATTTTTTTTCTAATATATTTTATAACTTGTTATAGTTGATATATAGGAAAGCTACTATCTTTAGTATATTTTTTTCTACAACTACTAACCTTTCTTCTCTTAATAATAATAGGATTTTTTGGTTTTCTTTTCCTTGGGTAATTACGTTTTCTATAAATTTGGGGAATTTGTTTTTTTCTAATTTTTATTTTGTTTATTTATTTATTAGCTGAGTGATGCTGCCACCTGTTGGCAGCTCAGTGACAGCTCAGCTTGGGCCGGGAAGTGAACCGCTGTTGCTCAGAGCTCACACTCTTGAGTGAACTCTTAACCAACTGAGCCACTCGGCCAGCCCTCTCTCTAATTTTTAAATGTTGTTTTCTTACTGTACTGTAGAGAAGTTCCACAGTAGTAGTGAATAATACCAACTCTAGTGGACATTTTGTTGGTATAATTTTTCCAATGGAACAACTTGTTCAAATTTGCTACCTAACAATAGCATGTATAGTTTATCTTACTCCACAAAAACTGGATGAAAAAAATTTCTACCATAGCCCCTGGGTGTCAGAATTAAAGGTTAGAGACTCATTCTCAGTAATTCAGTAGAGAGAAAAGAATTAACTCCCCTAAGCTGTTTGGCATTTAGACAAAACAAATTTGTCTAAAGAAATTATTAGTTGTTTTTTTCTTTTTTTAGTTTTGGATAATTATTTTAATATAATAAATATTGTATCTGTTCTTTGACTGTATGTATCTAGATATTTCTTTTAGTCTCTAAGAAAGAGTAGTACTTAGAGTAGTCCTATGTATATAGGGTGATATTAAATAAGCCCATTTTGATATTTTTTAAAGCTACATAATTGAGTGGGGACTTAAATATATTTTTGTCAACTTCAAGTTTTATGTTATTAGTTGAAGGCACAGGCAGAGGTAAATTCTTTAGATTTCTAGTAAAACAAAGAGACAACTTTATAATATAATGTTCATAATGTATACCTAAGTGTAATTCTAAATATTTTAACATATGAAGCCATCTTTAATTTTTTAGTGTCTCTGCAGATGAAGTTAATTCCACATTATCACCTCTCACATGGCAGGTAAGAGGAAATTAAATTACTACTACATGTAATATTTTTTCTCATTTATTTAATTAAAAGAAATTTTTTCATTACAGTCCTTAGAAAATCAGAAGGATCAAATATATGAACAACAGTGGCCAGAATCTCAACCTATAATCTGGCAGAATGAAGAAAGGAGGCGGAGCAAACAGATTAGAAAAGAGTATTTCAAGGTACTTTATTAAAATTGTAAAATTTACTTTGTAACTATTAGTTTTGATTTTATCAGTTTTGTGTTAACAAAGTAGAATATAGTTCTAGTTAAATATAGTAAGTATGTTTTTTTATATTGATTTCCCACATATGTGTGGTATAGATAGCATGATCCAGTTATATCCATAAAATTTCAGCAATTCAGAATAATTAAGAATGAATCACTCAGGGATGGCCAATTAGCTCAGTTGGTTAGAGCACAGTGCTTATAACACCAAGATTGCCGGTTTGATCCCCACATGGGCCACTGAGGTGTGCCCTCCACAACAAGATTGAAACAGCTACTTGACTTGGAGCTGATGGAGTCTGGAAAAACACACTGTTCCCCAATTAAAAAAAAAAAGAATCGGTAGCTTAATCTGAATTGTGATTTACTAAATACTTTACAAGAAAGATTAATGTTTGCTACACTGCTAATTGTACCAATATGTGGTAATGTTTTGAAAGAATTGCTCAGAAAAGGTCTTTCATTGGATTCATTTCAATAAATAGTTAACACATATTTACAATTAACATTTAAATGTTTCTTTGTAAAATATATGCCACTTATGTGGTTCTAAAAATGACTGAAAGCATTTTCCCTCCCAGTTTTTTCTTATTATTACATTAGTAGATTTCTCAAAGTGGTCTTTTATCTTAACTAAATTAAAAGTTCACACCATCTGAATTATCCCAAATTTCTAATTAGCATACTTCTAATGAAATTTTACTGTATAGACCTTTGTAAATATTGTAGTATTATCTATTTGTGGTTAAAGTCTGCTATATTTGCAGATGCCAATCATTGGAATTGGAATAATCATTAGTACTAATCAGAATCCACCATTGGCATTTCTGATAGAAATGAACAATGCAAACAATGTAGCTCCTGATCCATCAATAGCAAATTCTGTTGTCTTTGTGCACCCTTTCTGTTCCAAATCCTAATTTTTATTTAATAATAATACTTGTATCTGAATATTTAGTTCTAAGATAAATTATAGGTAATTTGAGGTTTATATCACTAATAAATAGGAACATATTTCATGTATTTTTCTGTTTGCTGAAAGTGGGTCTTTATGCATATTGATCTGTTTTCTTGTGTTTTAAAGATTTTGTTTGGGGCATTGAGGGAGGGGGAACAGACAAGTTGCTGCCCTTTTGCTCTTCAGTCTAATTGTGGAGGATGTCGCTTCACTGGCCCATGTTGGTATTATCATTGCGCTCCTCCCAGGTGAGGCAGTCGGTCGCCGGCCATTGGATGGCCGCTCACGGCAGCTCACGAAAGCTCATGCAAGCTGCTGGCCAGCCCCACTGCAGCCTACACCATCGCTGGCGACTCACGGCAGCCCAGCTCCAGGTCGAGCTGTTGGTCACCATCTTGGCTGTAGAGGGCACAGTGTCACTGGCCCTTATGTGGGATCCAAACTGGGACCGTTATGCTCAGAGCTGGCGTCCCAAGCCAACTCCTAACCAACGCGCCACTCGCGGCCCACCCTGATCTGTTTTCTTATATGGGAGTATAACATATA
Organism: Hipposideros armiger; assembly: GCF_001890085.2. Classification (NCBI taxonomy): domain Eukaryota; kingdom Metazoa; phylum Chordata; class Mammalia; order Chiroptera; family Hipposideridae; genus Hipposideros; species Hipposideros armiger. The sequence continues at coordinate 707,403 of NW_017731980.1, forward strand.
TTTGGATGTAGTATCATATATTACAAAAAATGTTATATCTCTTAGCAAGTCTTTGATAAGTTTAATCCTTCAACACATAATTACTGAATCTTTTTTTTTTAAGCTGAGCCATCCTGCCACCTGTTGGCGGCTCAGCGACTGCTCAGCTTGAGCCGGGAATCGAACTGCTGTTGCTCAGAGCTCAAATTCTTGAGCGAGCTCTTAACCAACTGAGCCACTCGGTCGGCCCTGAATCTTTTTAATTAGCCTCACGTTACCTGGTCAATATGAGAGATAATGAAGAAATTAAACATATAGGGGAAAAGGGAAAGACGTTCTAATCAAGAACGCTGGTCAGTAATGTTATAAGTCTGTTACCCCAGCCTTTTACAGATTTGCAGTTATATTTATATTCTGGCATTTATTTTACAGTCCCCTCTTTTAGTTTATGGAGCCTTGAAAAAAGGCACACAATAAAATTTGTTAATAGATAAAACTTGGTAAATTACTGATGATGTGGGGGGAATTTTAGTATTCCTAACTAATAAAATAGATTTTAATATTTACTTTATCTTCTGGTATAATAAAAACAGACGAAGTCTATTTATCAAATCACTTGCATAGCACTTACTAAGTGATAGGCACTGTTCTAAGTACTTTTCAAATATCAACTCATTTAATCTTTATAACAGCCCTATAAAGTAAATACAATTATTATCATTTCTATTTTACAGATGGGGAAATTAAGGAACAGGCAGGCGAAGTAATATGCTTGTCACTTAGCTAATAAGCAGCTGAGTCAACATTTAACCCAGAGCCTATGCTATGCTTCCTGTTTACCTATTGTGGATAGCCTAATATCAAATGAACAAACACTTTCAAATGAATACAGTTTCATTGTTTTTAAAATATTTTAGGGCTGGCTGTGTGGGTCAGTTGGTTAAGAGTTAGCTTAAGAGCGCGAACACTGAGGTACAGAGCCGCCAGTTCGATTCCCACATGGGTCAGTGACGCTGCGCCTGAGCTGAGCTGCCAAAAGGTGACAGGATGGCTCAGTTGGTGAGAGCACGTGCTTCTAACAACAAGACTGCCTGTTCGATGGTGGCCTATGCCCGCTCGCAACTAAGACTGAACTTGGCACCTTGAGCTGAGCAGCTGCCCGGATGGCTCAGTGGACAGAGTGTGCACTCTTAAAATTGAGGCTGCTGGTTTGACTCCCGCATTGGATGGTGGATACAATGACTTGCAACTAAGATTGAACACAGCACCTTGAGCTTAGAGGTCATGAACTGCCAACGGCAGCCAGATGGCAACAGGCACCCTCCACAACTAAGACTGAAGGACAACAACTTGGCTGGTCCCCTTCCCCAATTCCCCAACACTGTTCCCCTCCCCCAATTCCCCAATTAAAATAAAATAAAGAATTCAAGTATTTAAAAATATATATTTTACAGTAACTCAGGTGAACTTCTCAATAAATTGTTAATAGAGGCCTCAATGACCCTTTAAAAATAGTTTGATTTAATAGCATCATTTGTTAAAAAGTATTTTATTTTTATGGATTATACATACATTCTACAATATTACTTTTTTATAAGTTGCTAAGAGATCAAATGAGAACATCTTTGAAGTGTCCATTACATAGTCATCATTTAATAGATGTTAATTTCTTCCATACTTAATAAAGTAGGTGCAAAGATAAAAGCTTCAATCACTGGGAAATGTTTTAAGGAGATAATGTAGTTCTGCTCAGTAGTCAGAAGATGTCAGTGTTAGGACACTTGAAAATTGAATGTCAACAATTTTTTTCCTAAAATGAGGGGGAAAAAGTATAAAGTTGAGATACTGCTCTCTAAATTAAGTCAAAGACCATTATTCTGAATTGCCAGTATTTTCATGATTAAAAAATCATTGATTGCTATGAAATGTCTTTCTTTGAAAAAGAAAATTCCTCTTAATCACCTGTCACCTGAGATGCAAAGGGGCTATTCAAAGGATGTGTTACTGAACTTAATCTGGGCATTAAACATTAAAATATACTACTCCAGAAATTTATATCATATTATCTCTGGGCTTGCTCAGAGATGCTCAGAGGTGGCTCCTTTAGCTTTGTTTGTTATGAAACATACAGAGCTATTGTGCAGATTTATCCTAACAGGTATAAATGACTGAGCCACAGGATTTCTTTGTGTTTCATGATAAATTATTCATGAGGCTTCATTCAGTATATCTATGGAAAGTGTTTGTATGTGTGTTTGTGTACATATGTCACGCTGTTACTGTTTCTTAGTTGTCAAGACTAATTTTGGGTAGTATATTTTTCAAGCAAGCCCCTGAAAATAAGTAAAAAAATGTTTCAATATGTTGGCCAGATTACGTGAGCTAAAGAAGATAAATTAGGTCAGATTATATGAATAAGTAAATCACTTAGGAGAGTTACATTAATTCTTTTAGACTCCATGGCCACTGTCATGTTGATTACTACTCTAGTAAGTAAAATTTAATGTCCTTGTCGGCAAAATAATATCACTGCATTTCTCAAAGTAAGGGTATTCCAGGAAATATATTACTTATTAAAAATCTTTCACAGAAATGTATTAATATTATTTTAATAAGATATACAACAAAGTATAAAAATCTAACCTATTGATAAATTGTTTAATGTAAATTGGTAGCTTTAATTTCTTGTAAGAATGATAGCACATGAATTTCTAAATGCATTTCACGATTGATTTCTAAACCAGAAAAGTTAAAAAGCTTTAGAATAACTATACCAAGGTAATTTTAAGGATTATTTGATTTATTGAAATGCCTTATGTAATTGCCTTCAACTGTATCTCATTACTATAGTGATAAAACATTATGACTTATGACTTAAAATACATATCTGATTTTATAAATATAGTACACTATTTTAATTTAAATGCTAACCCCAAAGGAAAATATTTTATGTTTTTTTTTATGATCATGGTTAATTTTATACTGGAATAAGGAAGCCAACTGGGCTTGTGAAATTACCTAATTTGTTCTGAGTCAGAGTTTGTGCACAGTTACTGTCTTTCCTGTGAAATTAATACAATCTTAAGAGATGAACTGACTTTGTTTCTGAAGAAGACTTTATTGTGGTATTTAAATTTGGATATGATAAAACTTCAGTTATTCAGACTAATATTAATTGAGGACAGTGGAGTTCAATTAATAAAAAATTTGAACTTATAGAATATTTTCAAATCTGTGTATATGTCAAGTTTTGGGTTTTAGGACCTTTAAATATGTGTACTAATGCAAACTAAGTATCTTTCTAAGTTTTCATGTATAATGGATAGTTTTAATTAGAAGAGTAGTTGAGTACCACTAATACAAGTCTAGTTATCTAAGTTATTGACTGCATCATCCTGTTTCTTTATCAATTATCTGCTCACTCTTCTTTGTCCTTTCTATCTCTTTACCTTCCTTGCACAGACCTCTAACATTATCCCTGATTCCCCTTTCAGCTGTTGCCTTATCTCTTTGCATACATTTAGGGCCAAATTTTCCATTTCTATGTCTCCAGAATCTCATGACTCCTTAGCTCACTGCAGTCTGGCTTTCATTTCCATTTCTCCATTGAAATAGCCCCTCATTAGAGCTTTACATATGGCAGAATCCAGTGTAGCATATTATGGTGATGACCACATCTTTCTTCTTGAAATTCCTTTCTTGGTTTATTCCTCACATTTTTCTTTCCCTATTCTTCTGTTTTCTTTTTGGTATTCTTGTGTAACTTTTCTGTTGCTTGCTCTTTAGGGTCTCATCTTCTTTTTCTTACTCTAAAAACTTTCTCTGATGCTTTTATGACCACAGGTGTCTCTTATATTCATCTGGGTCTGAATTTACATCCCATAACTTTTTTTCTGGTCTCCAGACCTGTGTTTCTAATTGTCTGGATGCCCGACATGTGTTTCACATTCAGTATGTCTCCACTTCCTGCCTCCCACATTTTTTCTGTTCTTTATTTTCATTAATGGTGGTGGTGTCGGCTCTGTTGTCTGATCTTTCTACCTCAGTCCTTCTCATCTTTCCTTCTCTCATTCCCCTTACCTAATTGGTCACCAGGATGTTAATTAAATGTCTTTTCTCCAAATCACCACCTCTTCTCCATCTCTACCATCCCGGCTTTTGTTGGAACCCTCATTTTTCCTTGTCTCGGCAATTGCAATAACTCATTCTATTTTATTTTATTTTTAATTAAAGTTTATTGGTGTGACAATTGTTACTAGTGTTACATAGGTTTCAGGTGTACAATTCTGTAATACATCATGTATATGTCGTATTCTGTGTTCACCACCCAGAGTCAATTCTCTTTCAATCTCCATATATTTGATCCCCATTTACCCTCATCTACCACTCTCCTCCCCGCTTATTCTTTGGTAACCACTAAACTATTGTCTGTGTCTATGACTTTTTGTTTCTTCATTTGTTTTTCTTGTTCCTTGTTGTATTCAGTTTTATATACCACATATCAGTGAAATCATATAGTTGTCAACTTTTTCTGTCTGACTTATTTAGCTTAGCATAATTATCTCAAGATCCATTCATGTTGTCGCAAATGGCACTATTTCATCTTTTCTTATGGCAGAATAGTACTCCATTGTGTATATATACCATATCTTCTTTATCCAGTCATCACTCAAAGGGCACTGGTTGTTTCCATGTCTTGGCCACCGTAAGTAAAGCTGCAATGAACATCGGAGCACATATATATTATGGATAAATGTCTTCAGATTTTTTTGGTAGATACCCAGGAGAGGGATTGCTGGGTCATATGGTAACTCTATTCTTAATTTTTTGAGGAGCCTCCACACTACCTTCCATAGCGACTGCAGCAATCTGCATTCCCACCAACAGTGTATGAGGGTTCCTTTTTCTCCACAGCCTCCCCAACACTTGTTATTGTTTGTCTTGTTGCTGATAGCCATTCTAACTGGTGTGAGGTGATATCTCATTGTGGCTTTTATTTCCATTTCTCTGATGATTAGTGATGTTAAGCATTTTTCATATGCCTATTGGCCATTTGTATGTCCTCTTTGGAGAAATGTCTATTCAAATCCTCTGCCCATTTTTTAATTGGATTGTTTGATTTTTGTTGTTGAGATGTATGAGTTCCGTATATATTAGTATTTTGGATATTAGCCCCTTATCAGAGGCATTGTTTGCAAAAATCTTCTCCCATTCACTTGGTTGCCTCTTTGTCAATGGTTTCTTTTGCTTTGCAAAAGCTTTTTAGTTTAATATGGTCCCATTCATTTATTTTAGCTTATACTTCCCTTGCTTTTGAAGTCAAATTCTTAAAACTCGTTTTGACTGATCAACAGTAAGGAAACTCAATCAGTAATCTGAAACTTTCCCAAAAGCAAAAGTCTAGAACCAGATAGCTTCACTAGCGAATTATTCCAAACATTCAAAGATGATCTAATACCTGTCCTACTCAAACTATTCCAAAAAATTGAAGAAGAGACAATACTCCCTAAATTATTTCATGAGGCCAACATTACCCTGATACCAAAACCTGGTAAGGATTACAAAAAGAAAAAGAAAATTATAGACAAATATATGTGATGAATACAGATGCAAAAATCCTAAACAGAATTCTAGCAAATCAAATGCAGCAATGTATTAAAAAGATTATACATCACCACCAAGTGGGGTTCATCCCAGGGCACAAGGATAGTTCAGCATAATGCAAATCGATCAATGTGATACACCACATAAACAAAAAAGAGTACAAAAAATCATATGATTATATCAATAGATGCAGAAAAAGCATTTGACAAGTTACAATATCCATTGATGATTAAAACACTTAATGAAATGAGTATAGAAGGAAAATACCTTAACTTAATAAAGGCCATATATGACAAACCCACAGCTAATATAATTATCGGTAAAAAAATTTGAAGCCATTTGTTCTATTTAAGAAACACGACAAGGCTGCCCCCATTCACCTCTGCTTTTCAACATAGTATTGGAGGCCCGAGCCAGAGCAATTAGTCAAGAGAAAGAAATAAAAGGCATCCAAATTGAGAATAAAAATGTTAAATTGTCACTTTTTGCAGATGACATGACTAGTATATAGAAAACCCTGAAGACTCCACCAAAAAGCTATTAGAAACAATAAACGAATACAGTAAATTTGCTGGCTACAAAATCAACATAGAAAAGTCCACTGCATTCCTATATACTAAGAATGAAACCTTGGAAAAAGAAATTTAAAAAAAATTCTTTTGCAATTGCAACAAAAAGAATAAAATACCTAGGAATAAAGTTAACCAAGGATGTGGAAGACCTATATACTGAAAAGTATAAGACATTTTTAAAAGACATGGAAGAAGACACAAAGAAATAGAAAGACTTTCCATGTTCATAGATTAGAAGAATCAACATTCGTAAAATGGCCATATTATCCAAAGCAATATACAGATTTAATGGAGTCCCCATCAAAACCCCAATGGCATTTTAATTTTTTTTTCTTTTGTAGAGGGCAGTGTAACTGGCCCTCATATGTGGGATCCGAACCGGGGCCCTCTGGCATCCCAAGCCAGTTCTTAACCATCGCGCCACTCGGCTGGCCCCCCAATGGCATTTTTAAAAGAAATAGAACAAAAAAAATAACCGGATTTATATGGAACCACAGAAGACCCCAAATAGCCAAAGCAATCCTAAGAAAAAAGAGTGCTGGAGGTATTGCACTCCCCAACTTCAGCTTGTACTACAGGGCAACAATAATCAAAACAGCATGGTATTGGCAGAAAAACAGACACAGAGCCCAATGGAATAGAATTGAGAACCCAGAAATAAACCCACGTAAATATGGAAAGATTATTTTTGACAAAGAAGCCAAAAACATACAATGGAGAAAAGACAGCCTCTTCAATAAATGATGCTGGGAGAATTGGAAAGCCACATGGAAGAGAATGAAACTACACCACTATCTGTCACTGTGTACCAAAATTAACTCAAAATGGATCGAAGACCTAAACATAAGACCTGAAACAATAAACTGCATAGAAGAAAACATAGGTACTAAATTTACAGACCTTGGGTACAATAACTTATTTTTAAAATTAAAGTATAGTTGATTGTGATAAGTTCTTAATGTTCCTTCTTCAGTTTCAGAGCTTTCGCAGAGATCCCTGACTTAAATGTCTTTATAGGCTCTCCATTATTAATAACAAAGTTTGGACATCTTAAAAACTTAATAGACCATGCTTATGTACTTCTCTAAGGTTTATTACCTGCCACAATTTACTCTCCTCACTATCTACGTTACTCTTTGTTTTCTGTATAGGTTGAGGTTTTTCATTCCTTTGTGCTTTCTTCTTTCTAGGAATGCCCATTATCCCTTTTATTCTTGGCAAATTCCTACTATTTATTCAGAACTTAGAGATAGCATAGTGGTTAAGAACCTGGGCTTCTAGATTCAAATTTGTGTTCTAGTCCTTACGTGGGATTACGTGGGATATCTACTAATTGTGTGACTTTGAGAAATTACCTAAACTTACTGAGATTAATTTGTTTTTATTCTTCACAGGGCTCTAATAGTATCTTTCTTTACAGGATTGTTACATCTATTGAATGATTTAGTGTAAAGTGCTAGAACAGCACTTGCCACAGAGTATGCACTTAAGAAATATTAGCTTATTATTCACTCAAATGTCATTGTGTTGTTTTGCGTTTGTTTGTTGTACCAATCATCTTTTATTGAGTGTTAATTCTCAAATATGATATGAAAGGATTTAGCAAAGATCAGAGGTACTGGGCAAAGAAGGTCATGGTCAGGAATGCAAACCGAGCCCTCCACACTGGGCCCTCTTCAGTGGTACTCGCCTAGCTGTCACTGTTGAGTTCCTTGTAAGAAAGACAGTAGTTGAAAAGCCTATAAGCTGCCAGCACTGTACAAACCCCAGTGATACTCTCTTTCTTCACATTGATATACTTGTAATACTGGTCAATAGTAACCTCTTAGGAAAACTCCAACAGTACCTTTAGGGGTACTAGTTTCTAGTTTGTATTTTGACATCCATGAGTTTCTTCTCTTTCACTGGTATGACTCATGCCATCTTAAGAGTCCTGCTGTCTGCTGTCCAAATGTCACTCTTTTGTTGAAGTAGAATAGAATCAAGAATAGGTGCCATAAGTGAGCATTTGCCTAGGGATAGCAAATGGGTTTATTCACACATGCCAACTTCATTCAGTGGCTGCCTAGAACATTGGATTGAAAGTATACTGAGGCTATGTCTGGGATTAGGTGGGAAGAGCACCTTGGTAGATTAGTGGTAGTTGTCTTAAATCTCAGGAGAGACAGTGGAGGAACTTAGGTTTTGTATTTGTAATCCCTAATACTGCTCACCTCCTAATTTGTAGTTGAGCAATCAGATAGGTTATCTGTTTTCCCAACAGTTATGGAAGATAAAGCTGCATAAGTAAAGGGAGCTGTTAAATAGCACTTTGAATGCCAGGCAAAGAAATTTGGACATACCAGAAGTTAGTGGGTTTTTCAACAGGAGAGTCAGGAGTTGCAAGTAGTGTTTTGAGAAGGCTAATTGGCCACTGATTTGCAGGATTATTTGTGGTGAGCAGGAATCAGAAGTAAGAACTCTAGTGGTTGGTTGTCATACTGTATTTTCTTGATTCTAAGAAGACTAGCATTTTTTCACATACTAGCCTTTTTGACATTGACCATATTGCCTCTGCGTCTCAGTATAAAATGAAGATAATAGTACTCATATTTACCTTAGGGTTGTTATGAAGATTAAATGGGTTAATACAGGTAACACACTTCAATTAGTGCCTTATCTGTAAGACATCTCAACCAGTGCCTGGTATATAGTAAGCTCTAGCTTAAGTGTTAGCTGTTACCACTGTTATTATTAATGTATAGTCAATATATATTTAATGTATTTTTTAACCTGAAATCAGTAGGTTTCTTAATAATAGACATTTGTGAATGGTAAGATTGCAGACTAGGTGTGAGAGAATGGGAGCCTAGGATAGGGTGAGAGTTGTGCAAATTCAGAAGAAGTAAGTCTGAGATAACACAGACAATTGGCTTGATGATGTATTGGAATGGATTAAAAAATAGGATTTAAGGCAACCCTCAGATTGCAGAATTGAGTGGAACATTGACTGATTTAGGGAGGAAATGTTAATAGATACATGTAAAGCCCTTAAAACAATGCCTTGCCTATAGAAAGTACCGTATGTGTCAGCTATTAGTAAGTAGTAGGACTATTTAAACTGGTTATGTATTTAAACTTCGTATCAGATAATTTAATAAAAATACCAAAATATGAATAAATCTCACATATAATTTACTAGTAGAGAATTCATATGTTCAAGGAAAAATAAAGTATGTGTTTTAAATATTTTTCAGTATAAATCATCCAGGAAGAATTCAAGTGGCCTTGAAAACGATGAGGTGAGAAAAGAGGATAATATACCAATTACTTTTAAAGTATTTACTTTTCATATGTAGTTGGCTCAATCAGAGTAAAATGTAATCCACCTTTTAGTTTCTTTGTTATTGATTGAATGCTGGGTTTTCTCCAATAATAAAAACTGAGCATCATCATATAATTATTAATCATGTAATTTCCATATGTTCTTTATTTAGAACAGACTTTCTAATAATTCCGTTTTAGAATTTTATTAACATTTTTCATGTAACTATAATTCATGAATTCAAAAGTTTTACATTTTCCCATCTTTTTTCTTTCTAAATCAACCTGGTGGTCAGTTGAAATTTGCCTGCAATTTATTAGTCTCTTTCCACAAATTCTGTGTACTACATTTAAAATTAGATTTCTACAGTTTGTGCATTAGTATAAATTTTTTTACTTCACCATTTTAAGCTATGCAGCATCCCAGTATTTTTCAAATGATACATAAAGTCTCATCACCATAAATACTTAAACTTTCTGTATTTTTGTTTGGAGGGATTCGTAGTTAATTTTTTTAATTGGGGGGAGGGGAACAGTGTTGGGAAATTGGGGAAGGGAACCAGCCAAGTTGTTCTTCAGTCTTAGTTGTGGAGGGCGCTAGTCTCCACCTGGCTGCCCATCAGCAGCTCGTGGCCTCTAAGCTCAAGGTGTTGAATTCAGTCTTAGTTGCAGGTGGGCATAGCCACCATCCCATGTGGGAGTCGAACCGGCAACCTTGTTGTTAAGAGTGCATGCTCTATCCACTGAGGTATCCATGTGGCAGCTCAGCTCAAGGTGCCGAGTTCAGTCTTAGTTGCGGGTAGACATAGCCCACCATAGAACAGGCCATCTTGTTATTAGGTGCACATGCTCTCACCAGCTGAGCCATCCTGCCACCTGTTGGCAGCTCAGTGGCAGCGCAGCTCGGGCACAGGTCAACGGCCCATGTGGGAATCAAACTGGCAGCCTTGTTGCTCAGAGCTCGTGCTCTTAAGCTAACTCTTAACCAACTGAGCCACTTGGCTAGCCCATGGTAGTTAATTTAATATTGGTTCTTGGCAAGGCTTCTGAAAACGCCTTTAATTTTGGGAAACAGAATCACACAGAAAATGTTTGCTGAACCCTGAGCTTGAGGTTCAGCTTGGCTGTTCTCCCTATCCCTTTACGTTTTATGTCCACTTTGGTTCCTGCCTGCCTCAATATCTAATCAGTTACCAAGACCTATTTTGTTTTCAATACTGAAATATTTTGAATATATCCCACACCTGCATTTCTGCTCTTTCTGCCCTGGCACAGGCCCTCATCATTTCTGGCCTGTACTACTGCATTAGCATTTTTGCTCTTCTCTCCCTTTTCTCTAGTCCACTCCCCCTGCAGCCACAATGGTTATTTCAAAGAACACAAATGTGATCAGGCCATTCCCTTGCTTAGAAACCTTCAATGTCTCCTTATCACTTACAAGGTAAATTCTAAGTCTTTCCTGGTCAATCTCTTTGGGTAAATCAGCCTCAACTCCAGATTTGCCCTCCTTTCACTGAACTCTCAGTAATATAGAACTGTTCAAAGGTTTTCTGCACTCATCCTTTTCATTTATTGCTCCTGTGCTTTTGTTCTTGTCCTCTCATCTTGGACTGTTGTTCTCTTCTTTTTTCTGGTGCATACCTACTCAGTTTTTTACTTTCTCAGGAAACTTGCCTTTCTCTAGCACCCTTACCATTTCCCCAAGTGCCCTTTATCGGTGTCTTTTAATATGCCATTCAAAGCTCTGCCATTTTACTGAGAAGGTTGTATTACGTGTATAAATGAAGGTGTTTTTCTTCTAGTCTGAGAGATCCTTAACTGGATGATGTTTTACTAAATTTCAATATTCCCAATATCTAGCACAGTACCTGACATATAGTAGGTAGTTGGTAATCATTTGTTGAATGGTGTGAATAAATGTCCTATGTGGTATACATAATCAAGATTAAATATTAAGATTTTTGTGTTTGGTTGTTAGTAGTCATTCAAAAAACATGGGCCACTTAATATTGTTTTATGCAATTAAATTTTGTGTAGTTATTTCTAAGCCTATGTTAAATACACATAATTTTCCAGGTAAACTTTCTTATTTGGAGTAATGGAAGTTTTACATATCTCCAGGTACCTGCCTCAGATTGTAACATATTGTTGTCATTTCCCATCAGAAATTAACCTGAACACGTGGATCTTTTCTAAGAACTATAAAAAGTTTTTATTTTGTGATATTTAAAGGAAATAAACTTATAAAAAATATTTGGTGTGAGTGGATAGTACTTCTAAAACTTTTACAGACTTATGAGTCACCTGGAGATCTTATTGAAATACAGATTCATATGCAGTAGGTCTTAGGTGAGGTCTGAGATTCTGCATTTCTAACAAGCTCCCAGAGAATGCTGATGTTGCTACTTCTCAGACCACACTTTGAGTGCCAAGGTGGTAGATGTTATTTTCTAGATTCTTCCTTTAGCAGTTGATCAAAATAATTGTCAGTTTTCTTTTTATATGTCTAAATCATCATCCATGTTTTAATTTCATCTTTCATCTTTTTTTTTTTTAAGATTTTTATTGGGGAATTGGGGGGATGGGAACAGTGCAGGGGAATTGGGGGAAGGGGAACAGACAAGTTGCTGTCGTTTTGTTCTTCAATCTAGTTGTGGAGGATGTTGCTTCACTGGCCCAAGTTGGTATTATCATTGCACTCTTCTCTGGCGAGGCAGATCAGTCGCCGGCTTCTGGACGGCCGCTCACTGCGGCTGCTGGCCGCTCACGCTGGCTGCTGGCCACACATGGTAGCCCATGGCAATCCACTGCCACAGGGACTGCAGCCCACGCCGTCGCCGGCGACTCGTGGCAGCCCAGCTCGAGGTTGAGCTGTTGTTCAGCATCTTAGCTGTGGAGGGCAGTGTCACTGGCCCTCATATGTGGGATCCGAACCGGGGCCCTCTGGCATCCCAAGCGAGTTCTCAACCATCGCGCCACTCGGCCGGTCCTCATCTTTCATCTTTTTAAAAAATATTTTAGCAAGACAGTGATAATGCTAATATGTCACCACAATCTCCAGTATCATCGGAGGTACAAGTTCTGTTTTTATATGTGTTTGCATAAGGTTCTTTCTTGTCTGGTCTCTAAACTCATCTTTCTTTTTTTTTTACACTAATTTATTCACCCATATTTAAAAATCCACATAGGTTAATTTATACAAACATAGCCTATAAAAAATTCTAAGAGCACCTCCTTTTTGTACAAATATTCATAATAAATATAGCTTAAGTTACTCATTGGAAAATTCTGATAGATCTCAAAAAAGAATTCATTTTATGTAATCTATATGTTAAATTAATCTATATGTTGAAATAAATGGTAGAAACAGCTTTAAAATTTTTAATTTGAAAAAAGTACTTTAGCATTGTGCAATGACCTTTGGTTTTTCTCATAACCATTTAGGTCTGAAAGCAATGCAAGAGAAACTTCCTTTTTCCACGAGAAACATCCCTGCAGTGGGTTGTTCCTATCGACAGGAGGGTACATGTTTCCTAGGATCTTAGACCTGGGGGCTTATGGGAAGAAGGGGTAGATGAGCATTATGAGATCTCAACCAAATACTCTGATAGTTTGAATGACTGGTTTTTGAAATTTAGTTAAACCTACTGCTTTGCAACATGAGATAAAATTTTAAAATGTTAAATAATATCTTTATTTCAGAATACCTTATTTATTACTCTAAGAGTGTATTGGTATTAGTAAATAAATGAATATGCATTCATTTGGTGAATTCAGGACTTTGACAAATGTTTGAATGATCCAAATTCACCAAATAACTTTTGTGAATTAGATAGTATTTCATTTTATATAGGTAGTGTTAAATATTTTTGAAAGCTAGGATTATTTGTCTATTGAGTTGTATTATAAAACTTTTAGATAGACCTGGACATTAGTTTTATAAACATGTTTCTAAATTATTTATATGGCAGATAAAGTGGTTTACATTCTTTTAGAAAATAATTTAAATTAAGATATCCTAAAAGTAACCTTTGTCATATGCTTTTCTAAGTCTTTTCTTTCACTTTCAGTTATAACAAATGTAAGCGTCTAAGTGACTAATTATTTGCCTAGTTGCTTTGTAATTTTATGATCTGTAATCATGGGGAGAGTATTAGTGCCAGTTTTCTCAAGTAAATTATGTTGCTTATATAATGCATTTTGCTTGCATTTGGATAAGTAAAATTTTTGTTGGAAATTCATGGCATTTGAACCAAAATAATGAAGAGAAACTGGGGCTTGTGGACAGATAGGGTGGTGAGCATGTGTTTTGGTAGCTCAACTAACATTCAACTTGAACTGTATATCTCATGTTAATCAGCAGAAGATTCAAGATTTAACATAATTCCAAATTGCTTCAATTTTATCTGTGAAAGAAAAATGATAAAAAACAATTACAGTAATACCTTGGTTTGCGAGCATAATTCATTCCGGAAAGAAATAACTAGAAATGCAAGACATCACTTGTTTACTACGTTAAAATATGTTAGAAATGTTTGCTCATCTTGTGGAACACTCGCAAAAGAAGTTACTCACAATCCAAGGTTTTACTGAAATGCTTTACTACTAACAAAGTCTTGCCTGTACATTTACCTATGAGCAGTCCCATTAACTGGGTATTATCCTCATCATTTCACAGCTGAAGAGACTGATAACTTTACCCAAAGACCTTAGTCAATAAATGTGGTAGAGTGTTGACTGAAACCCGGACTTTAGTTACTTCATGGTTGTTGCACAGATCAACTAAGATGCTGCTAAAATTATATTATCTTACCACTTTACATTTACAACATGCTTTCTTTTAGTTATTTCAGTTAATCTTTACAACACCCCATTTTAAAGATGAAGAAACAGTAACAGAAATTAAATGTTTTGTTCAAGACTTAGCCTAAGCTTTCTGACTCCAATTTCAGAATTAAAAAAATATACCACAGTTCTTTCCACAGCGTACAAGTAACTGTGTGAAAGCACTTTGAAGCAATGTGCATTCAAACAGAAGGCATAATAATTTATCACCTATCATTCTGCAGGCCCTATTAGTATGAATGTGTAGATTTCCCTCAGATATCCACTGTTGAGTCCATGGTAGATACGGAGTAAACATTGCTTATTTCACTTATCTTTTCATTGAAGTTTACTTCTTTTTTTTTTTTTTTTTTTTTAGCTGAGCCATCCCACCACCTGTTTGCAGCTCACGGCTGCTCAGCTCGGGCTGACTCGAACCGCTGTTGNACGGCTGCTCAGCTCGGGCTGACTCGAACCGCTGTTGCTCAGAGCTCAAACTCTTGAGCGAGCTCTTAACCAACTGAGCCACTCAGCCGGCCCGAAGTTTACTTCATTTTATGGGAGACTTTAATTTGGCCATTCAGTAAAAAATAATATCTATTTATCTTATACACTTCAATAATTTTCTGTTCATTTTTCTTATTCTATGAGAGAGAAATATTAAGTATTATAGGCTTATGTAGTCAGGTCAATTAGAAAATATTTATATTTTAAAAGTGGAATTATTAATTTGAATTGAAATTCAGTTTACCTTTCTCTACTTCATTAATCATGAAAAAAAAAACTTCTCAAAATTAGAATTGACATAAATAACTACCTTGATTATTTTGAAAGAAAAGAGGTTTTTATTTGTTTTCTGTTTTTAGGAATATGATAGAACTGATGGTTTTTCACATGGTCCTTTTGGCTTGAAGCCTAGATCAGGTAAATATATATTTTGCAAATAAAATTTTTGGTTATGTATGAAACTACAGTTTCCCAGCTTAAATGGGATTTGATTCCATAGTTTTAAGTACACATAGATTCTTTCCCCTCTCCTAAAAGTAATTTTCTCTTAACCTTATTTGTCTTTCCAATTCCCATTCCCCATTTCTTTCTTCCTCTTTACCTTCAAGCTCCTGAAACCACAGCTTTTTGCCTTAGATATACTGCAGTCTTATTTCTACTCTACTGTGACTGCTATTAGAATGACCACTCTGCCAGCAGACCAAACACTGTTTGAAATTATAGCACTCCATTATATTGTGGTTTTAAAAAGGGATCTTTTCGCATTTGGCAAGCCCAAAAGAAAATGGATCCATGTTACTTGGCAAGGTATTGAATTATAGTTTTTATTCCTGAATAACTGTATTGACCTTCAAGAATAATTTCCTTTTTCTTTAAAGATAATAAAAGCTAACTTATGTTCAATAATATTTTTAACCTGGATCATACGTTTCTAAAAATGTTTATTTAAATAAGAACATGTATAGGTGTCTTCCCTGTTGTTGCTTTCAATTATGCAGATAAGTAGATTCCTATTAAATTCTGTAAAAAATATTTAGAATGTATTAATAAGTAATAGTGTTTTATGTAGTTTTGATTCTTTTTATCATGCCTGTTTCCCTATTGATGGTTGATCCTATTAGCTTTGTAATAAGCTCGAAATTCCTGTTTTTATAGCTTTTAGCCGCTCATCTCGCCAGGAATATGGGGCAGCAGATCCTGGATTTACAATGAGAAGAAAGATGGAACATCTACGGGAAGAACGAGAGCAAATACGACAACTGCGCAAAGTAAGTCAAATGGCCCTTTCAGATCTGCTTTGTAGAAATGGGTTTAACTTGGAAAAATAACAATGTATATGGATTTTATTTTCAATGCTCTTTAAAATTTTGAATTATGTAATGATTAGTAATATAAATATATAACATTTAGGTACAATATCTGTGATTTATGCCCATTTCTTTATAGAATCTCGAATCCAAGTTAAAAGTAATTTTGCCTGAAGACATTGGAGCTGCACTGATGGATGGGGTTGTTCTCTGCCATTTAGCCAATCACATAAGGCCGCGCTCTGTAGCTAGTATTCATGTGCCATCACCAGCAGTGGTAAGTTTTGTCTGTGATTTGTTAGTTCTCTAAAGGAAGATAGAGCCTCTCGAAACTGTCTTAAATAATATACCTAAATAAATTAAACTTTCAGTTTTGATTAATTTGTATATAAATATGTCTGAAAATATGCCTTTCCCCCTCTTACTTTACAGCCTAAACTGAGCATGGCAAAATGTCGAAGAAACGTAGAAAATTTTCTTGATGCTTGTAAAAAGTTGGGTGTGTCACAGGTAATTGTTATTTTTCTATCAAAATGATCATTTAAATATTAATTGATTACATGCACACTGGAGTTCTTATTCTTCACAGTAGGAATGAATAGCGCTTTTTGAACATGAAAATGAATGCCTTCCATTGGTAGCTTCTATTGAGTTCCAGGTTTAACGGTAGCAGATCTCTAATGAATATTTTTAAGCTGCTTTTTTCAAATCATTTCCAAAACAGTTACATATATGGGGAAAATTTACTCATCATATACATCATTGAATAAAATAATATAGTGGCCATATTACAACTTAGTTTTGATGTCATTGCTCCTCATTTTTCCTGATGGAGGACATGTGGAGTCCTTTGCATAGTAAATCCATGGATAGACTCTGAATGGAAGATTTATATTCACCTTGAACAGTGTACTAAACTTGAGTGATGAACACACAATGCAATGTACAGATGATGTATTATAGAATTGTATACTTGAAGCCTATATAATCATATTAACCAATATCACCCCAATAAATTTATTGAAATTAAAAATAAATAAACTTTATTTAAAATGTCAAATTGGAAATCTTAGTAACATTATGATAATATTTCACTGGATAAACTTTGAAAATTGTAGGAATTGGCTTATGTTTCATGTAATAGTTGTAACACTATAAAATTGCCAATTAAAGCTATATTGTAAATGTTCATGAAAACGCATAATCAAAACATTATTTTTTTGGAAAACATAAGCTTATTATCAACATGACTGATTGCTGAGAGGACATGACATTGGTAGCAGATCACAATCTAGTTGTGCTTTTCTAAATTTAATTTAATTTTTTAAATTATTTTTTATTGAGAAATAATTGACAAATAACATTGTGTAAGTTTAAGGTGTGCAGTGTGTTGATTTGATACACATGTAAAATGAGTTGTGCTTGATAAGTTCTCTTTTACAACAGTGTCATAATCGTTTGGTCTGAATATTTCACTCTAACCTCTTTTCTCAAATAAATAAATATAATTTATATAGAGAGAATCAGTTGAATTCCTGTATAATTTGGAAACTATATCTTGCTCTCCTCTAATTATATCTTTCTTATGCTTCACATGCCTGAAAAGTTTAATTCTTAACCGTTTTTGTGTTCTTTCTTTTTGGTACTTTTAATCTCTTAGAATATATTGGGTTGTTGGAAGAGTCATGATGTATTTTTTCTGTTTTTTTTGTTGCAAAAAAGCGTCACGACTTTTCCAACAACCCAATATAAAAATTCAGAAGGTTTTTTTTTCTACTTATTGTATTATATACATTTTCCTGTATTGCCATTTTTAAGAGCTTTTATGGGGGAGAGAGTTCTCAGTAAACATTTATTGAATGAATTCATGTTTTACAGATGAGGAAACTGCACAGAGATGTTAGGGAACTTGTCCAAGGTCACACCTTTAGTAAACAGTGGAGCCGTGCTGTGGACCCAGGTGGCCTAACAGCAAAACCTACCCTCTATCTTGGATACTCTCTATTTCCATTGTTTCACATGAGAGAAAAGACAGACCAACATACTCCAGACGCCTTCTTGATACAATAGGCAAGGAGAATAAATGGGAACATCTTAGAAAACTATTCTACTTAGCATACTGTTGTCTTCTCTCTCCAGCTTATTCTAGGGCAGGGTTAGTGCACCACCCATCCTCACCATAAGGGGAGCTATGAAGGGATCGGTAATCAACTCCCATTTTTCTAAATTCTAGCTACTGGCAGTGAGGAAAGAGTTTTATTTTTAGCTTTAATTTGCTATCCCCTGACGTAGAAATGGTAATATTTAATCAATATTTTCATTTAATTTTTTGGTTTTAGGATATTTTTGTTAATTTCAACAGCTTTATTAGGTATAATATACAATAAAGTTCATATAAATGAAATGTACAATTTGTAAGTTTTTACATATGCATGCACCATGAAAACATCACCATAGTCAGGATAATAAACATGTACATTACTCCAAAAAGTTTCCTTGTGTCCCATTGCAATCCCTCCTTTCCCTCAAGCAAACACTAATCTGCTTTTTATTATTGTTTTATTTATTTATTTTTAAAAGATTTTTATTGGGGAATTGGGAGAAGGGGAACAGACAAGTTGCTATCCTTTTGTTCTTCAGTCTAGTTGTGGAGGACGTTGCTTCACTGGCCCAAGTTGGCACCATCATTGCACTCTTCCTGGGCGAGGCAGATCAGTCGCCGGCTTCTGGACGGCCGCTCACTGTGGCTGCTGGCTATACATGGTAGCCCATGGCAACCCACCTGCCATCACCAGGGACTCATGGCAGCCCAGATCCAGGTCGAGCTGTTGTTCAGCATCTTAGATGTAGAGGGCAGTGTCACTGGCCCTCATATGTGGAATCCGAAGTGGGGCCCTCTGGCATCCCAAGCCAGCTCTTAACCAACGCGCCACTTGGCCGGCCCTGCTTTCTATTATTATACTTTAGTTTGCATTTTCTATCTAGAGTTGTATGTAAGTGGGATTATGCAACATATATAATTTTTATAACTTCTTCCACTCGGTATAATTATTTAAGACTCAGTGTTGTTGCATGTATAAATAAGTCATTCCTTTTTATTGCTGACTAGTATTTTGTGATATGAATATACCACAGTATGTTGATCCATTAATTGGTTTATGGCCATTTAGATTGTTTCCAGTTTTAGGGACCTCTACAAATAAGGCATCTATGAACATGTATATACAAGTCTTTGGATATATGCCTTTATTAATTTTGAGTAGATATCTACGAGCCTGGGAATGGAATGACTGGAACATTTGGTGGGTGAATGTTTAATATTATAAGAAAGTACAAAACTCCTTTCCAAAGTGGCTGTACCATTTAACAGTCCTGTAAGTAGTGTGTAAGGGTTCTGTAGTTCATTCGTATCCTCAACAACATTCAATATGATCAGTGTTGTTTAATTTTAGCCCTTCTAATAGTTAACCAATATGGTTTGCCAATATTGTTTTAATTTGTATTCTAATGATGTTGATCATGTTTTCAAATAATGGCTTATTTGCCATTTGTATAATTTCTTTTATGAAGTGTCTATTCTAATTTTTATCTATTTTTTAATTGTTTCCTTTTAAAATAATCTTTTAATTTCAGTTGACATACAGTATTATATTTGTTCAGGTGTACAACATAGTGATTAGACATTTATAGAACTTACAGTGATCGTCCCGATAAGTTGCGTACCCACCTGACACCATATGTAGTCATTACAATATTATTAATGATATTTTCAATGCTGTACTTTACATCCCCATGACTGTTTATAGCTGGCAATTTGCATATCTTAATCCCTCACACTTATTTACATATACTCTGAACCCCTCTCCCGTATGGCAACCAACAAAATGTTCTCTGTATCTGTGAGTTTATTTCCATTTTGTTAGTTTATTTAGCTTTCTAGATTCCACATATAAGTGAAAAAATATGGTATTTGTGTTTCTCTATCTGATTTATTTCATTTAGTATAATACCCTCCAGGTTCATTCATGTTGATGCAAATGGAAAATTGTCATTCTTTTTTATGGCCGAGTAATATTCTATTGTGTATATGTACCACTTCTTTAGCCATTCATCTATCAATGGAAATAACTTAGGTTACTTTCATATATTGACTATTTTAAATAATGCTACAGTGAATATAGGGATGCATATGTTTTTTGACTTAGTGTTTTGGGTTTCTTTGGATAAATGCCCAGAGGTGGAATTGCTGGGTCCTTCTTTGTCTCTTGTTATTGCCTTTGTTTTAATGTCTGTTTTCTCTGGCATAAGTATTGCTACTCCAGCTTTTAGTTTTGTTTTCATTTTCATGAACTTTTTTTTATATCCTTTTACTTTCAGCCTGTGTGTCTTTCTATCTGAAGTGAATCTCTTATAGGCAGTATATGCATGGGTCTTGTTTTCTTATCTGTTCAGCCACCCTGTATATTAATTGGAGCATTTAATTCATTTACATTTAAAGTAATTATTGATAAGTATGTAGTTATTGCCATTTTATTATTCATACTTTTATCTTTTTTCTTCTTGTTAAAGAAGGACCTTTAACATTTCTTATAATACTGGTTTGGTGTTTGTGAGCTCCTTTAGCTTTTTCTTGTCTGAGAAGCTCTTTATCTTTTTTTTTAAATTCTAAATGATAGCTTTGCTGGGCAGAGTAATCTGAGTTGTCGGTCATTTCTTTTCATCATTTTGAATATTTCATGCCAATCCTTTCTGGACTGCAAAATTTCTGTTGAGCAATAAGCTGATGGTCTTATGTGAGCTCCCTTGTAGGTAACTAACTGCTTTTCTCTTGCTGCCTTTAAGATTCTCTCTTTGTCTTTAACCTTTGACATTTTAATTATGATGTCTTGGTTTGGGCCTGTTTAGGTTCATCTTGTTTGGGACTCTGCACTTCCTGGTCTTTTATGTCTATTTCCTTTGCCAGGTTAAAGAAGTTTTCAGTCATTATTTCTTCAAGTAGGTTTTCAATTCCTTGTTCTCTCTTGTCTCCTTCTGGTGCCTCTATTATGCGAATGTTGTTACACTAAAGGTTGGGTTGTTCCAGAGGTTCCTTAAAGTATCCTCATTTTAAAAAATTCTTTCTTGTTTTTGCTGTTATGATAGAGTGTTTTCTGCTACCTTGTCTTTCAAATAGCTGATTCAACACTCTTCTTCATCTAATCTACTGTTGATTCCCTCTAATGTATTCTTTTTTCTTTTTAAGATTTTTATTGGGGAATTGGGGGATGGGAACAGTGCTGGGGAATTGGGGGAAGGGGAACAGACAAGTTGCTGTCGTTTT
>NW_017731980.1:729028-784514 GCF_001890085.2 Hipposideros armiger
GTTCAGCATCTTAGCTGTAGAGGGCAGTGTCACTGGCCCTCATATGTGGGATCCGAACCGGGGCCCTCTGGCGTCCCAAGCCAGTTCTTAACAATCGCGCCACTCGGCCGGCCCCCCTCTAATGTATTCTTCATTGCAGTTATTGTATTCTTCATTTCTGACTTCTTCTTTTCTGTTTTCTATCTCCATTTTTGTTTCCAATATCTTTGTTAAAGTTCTCACTGAGCATCTGTATAACCAGTGTTTTGAACGCTGCATCTGGTAGATTGCTTAGCTGGGTACTACAGGTGTGTTCCTCATGTGAATTGTGTGTGCCCTCCTGTTGTAGTTGAACCTTCATTACTGTTGGCACATCAGTGAGAGGGATGGACCCTCAGACTGGCTGATTGTGAGGAATGGTCATGACTATAGTAGAGGAGCACTTGTGCAGGAGTTGACTTCACGGAGTAGGATTCACTTTAGTGGGGCTCTGGTGCCTGTGTAGTCTGCCCTTTGGGTGTGTTGTTTGCAGAGGTAATTGGGTGGTACTGTGCTGTGGCTTGAAAGTGGGGCCCAGGTTTGTTGGTTCTGGGGCCTCTTGGGAGAGGCACTGTTGCAGGCCAAGGTCAGCCGCTGCCTGTGCCCTTCCTGGGGTCATCTGGTATAAGTTACAAAATGATCTGCAGATGGTTGTCACTCTTGCTGTGCTTGGAGGCTTCTGGGAGAGGCTAAGCTGCAAACAGAGTCTGGTTGCCACTAGTGGCAGAATTGGGGCTGCTGAGCAAGAGGTAGGAGTCAGGCTGAGGTCAGATGCTGCTTGTTTGGGGTTTGCTAACATTTGAGAGCTTTTAGGAAAGTACTAGCCAAGACAGGCCATTTGTATGGAAAAGCCACTGGAAGCAGCTTGGGTGGGTTTGCAAGTTGGGTCGACCGGGGTCTCAAGGAATCACCAGGTTGTGGCAAATGGTGCCAGCCAGGTTAATAGAGACTCAGACTACCTTTTCCTGCCGGCTGAGTGGGAGAAGGACTCAAAAAAAGAAAAATGCCTTCTACCAGTACTTCTGCCTTGGAGAAAGCTGTCCCACTAGCCCTCACCCTGACACCAGAAGATTCAGTTCCTCCCTATAGATTCTGGTGTCTTTCAAGCTGCTGCCCCAACACTGGAGCTCAGAGAGAGTAAGTTCATCAGTGAGTATGTTCATTGGGGCCCTTTAAGTAGAACGCTTGGGACTTCAGCAGCCCTCTGTCTCACTCAGTCACAATCCCTGCTGGTTTTCACAGCCAGAAATTATGGGGACTTCTGTTCCTGGCACTGAAGCCCCGGGCTGGGTAGCCCAGTGTGGGAATATGACCCCTTGCTCCTCAGGAGAGGACCTCAGCAGCTGAGATATCTCTCCATTTTCTTGACTGTCACAACATGGGTGTGGAGCCAACCTGTTCTGTGTCTCTGCCCCCTCCAACCAGTCTAGATGTGCCTTCTTCTTTATATCTTTAGTTATAAGACTTCTGTTCAGCTAGACTTCAGGCAGTTCTCAAGGATGGCTGTTCGGTAGTTTAGTTTTAATTTTCATGTAATCATTGGAAGAGGTGAGCAAAGCATTTACCAACCTCGGCATCATGATCGGAAGTCCAGCTGACATGTTGTTTTTTTTTATCGAGTTTGAGATTTCTATATAAATGATAGACAAATTCTTTCATTAAATGTGTGATTTACAAATATTGTCATCCAGTCTTTGGCTTGTTTTTCATTCTCATTGTAGTATCTTTGAAAGAGCACAAGTTTTACATTTTTCAAGTAAATTGATCATTTTTAAAATTGATTGTGGTTTTGGTTTCAAACCAAAGAAATCTTTGCACAACTCAAGGTCACAAAGATTTTCTCCTATGTTATTTTTATAATCTTAGTGTTACATTTCAGTCTATGATGAATTTTTAGTTAATTTCTGTATATGTTGAAAGGTAGAGGGGTCAAAGTTTTTCTTTTGAGGCCTGGGATTAAACACACAGATTGATCTTTCTTAAAATGTTATTGTTTAGATAAAATTAACACAGCACAAAATTCACTGATTTAAAGTGTATATTTTAAGTTTTTAATATAGCCACAGAGTTGGGCAACCATTACAACAATGTAGAAATGTTAGAAATCTAAAATCTTGGAAAACTGTTTTTTTAATTAAAGTTTATTGGGGAGACAATTGTTACTAAAGTTACATAGGTTTCAGGTGTACAATTCTGTAATACATCACATATATCACATTGTGTGTTCACCACCCAGAATCAGTTCTCCTTCCATCACCATGTATTTGATCCCTTTTACCTTCATCTACCACTCCCTCCCCCCGCTACCCTCGGGTAACCACTAAACTGCTGTCTGTGTCTAACAGTTTCTGTTTATTTCTTTGCTTGTTCCTTTGTTATTTTCAGTTTTATATACCACATATCAGTGAAATCATATGGTTCTCAACTTTTTCTGTCTGACTTATTTTGCTTAGCATTATAATCTCAAGATCCATCCATGTTGTCCCAAATGACAGTATTTTATCTTTTCTCATGGCAGAATAGTATTCCATTGTGTATATATACCACATCTTTATCCAATCATTTATCAAAGGACATTTTGGTTGTTTCCATGTCTTGGCCACCCTCAATAAAGCTGCAATGAACATTGGAACACATGTATCTTTATGGATAAATGTTTTCAGATTATTTGGGTAGACACCGAAGAGAGGGATTGCCAAGTTATATGTTAATTCTATTTGTAATTTTTTGAGGAATCTCCACACTGCCTTCCATAGCGGTTGTACCAATCTGCATTCCCACCAACAGTGTATGAGGGTTCCTTTTTCTCCACAGCCTCTCCAACACTTGTTATTATTTGTCTTGTTGATGATAGCCATTCTAAGTAGTGGAATGATATCTCATTGTGGTTTTTATTTGCATTTCGCTGCTGATTAGTAATTTTGAGCATTTTGTCATATTTGTATTGGCCATTTGTATGTTCTCTTTGGAAAAATGTCTATTCAAGTCCTCTGCCCACTTTTTAATTGCATTGTTTTTTTTTTGTTTGTTTTTGAGTTGTATGAGTTCCTTATATGTTTTGGATTTTAGCCCCTTATCAGAGGCATTGTTTGCAAAAATCTTCTATTTGGTTGGCTGCCTCTTAATTTTGTCAATGGTTTCTTTTGCTGTGCAGAGCTTTTTAGTTTGATATAGTCTCATTCATTTATTTTAGCTTTTACTTCCCTTGCCTTTGAAGTCAAATTCACAAAATCCTCTTTGAATACAAGGTTCATAAGTTTAGAACCTGTGGTTTCCTACATGCAGTTTATTGTTTCAGTTTTTACATTTAGGTCTTTGATCCATTTTGAGTTAATTTTGGTACACAGTAACAGATAGTGGTGTAGTTTCATTCTTTTCCATGTGGCTTTCTAATTCTCCCAGCATAATTTATTGAAGAGGCTGTCTTTTCTCCATTGTATGTTTTTGGCTTCTTTCTTGAAAATTATCTGTCCATACTTAATGTGGGTTTATTTCTGGGTTCTCCATTCTATGCCTTTGGTGTATGTGCCTGTTTTTCTGCCAATACCATACTGTTTTGATTATTGTTGCCCGGTAGTACAAGCTGAAGCCGGGGGTTTGATACCTCCAGCATTGTTCTTTTTTCTTAGGATTGCTTTGGCTATTTGGAGTCTTTTGTGATTCCATACAAATATGATGATTTTTTTGTTCTATTTCTTTAGAAAATTCCTTTAGGAGTTTGATGGGGATTGACTAAATCTATATTGCTTTGGGTTATATGGCTATTTTAACTATGTTGATTCTTCTAATCCATGAACATGGAACGTCTTTCCATTTTTTTGTGCCTTTTTCAATTTATTAAAAAAATGTCTTATAGGTTTCAGTGTATATGCCTTTCATATCCTTGGTTAAGTTTATTCCTAGGTATTTTATTCTTTTGGTTGCAATTGCAACATGAATTTTTTTTTAATTTCTTTTTCTGAGATTTCACTGTTAGTGTATAGGAAAGCAGTAGACTTTTGTACATTGATTTTGTAGCTGTTAACTTCTTCATTTCTTATTTGGATGCCTTTTATTCCTTTCTCTTGCCTGATTGCTGTGGCTAGGACTTCCAGTACTATTACATGTTAAAAAGCAGAGCTGCTAGGAGACAGCTATGTCGTGTTCCTAAAGGTAGAGCTAAGGGCTTCAGTTTTTCACCCTTAATTGAGATATTATTTGAGTGTTTATCATATATGGCCTTTATTATGTTATTTTTCTTCTATACCCATTTTATTAAGTGTTTTAATCATAAATGAATGTTGTATCTTGTCAAACACTTTTTCTCATCTATTGATATAATCATATGATTTTTGTCCTTTTGTTTATGTGGTGTATCACATTGATTGATTTGCGTATGTTGAACCATCCTTGTGCCCCTGGGATGAACCCCACTTGATCATGATGTATAAGTTTTTTAATGCATTGTTGCATTTGATTTGCTAGAATTTTGTTTAGGATTTTCACATATGTATTGATCAGAGATATTGGCCTGTAATTTTCTTTTTTGTGTGTTATCCTTACCAGGTTGGTATCAGGGTAATGTTGGCCTCATCAAATGAGTTAGGGAGTATTGTCTCTTCTTCAAATTTTTGAAGAGTTTGGGTAGGACAGGTATTAGATCCTCTTTGAATGTTTGGTAGAATTCACTAGTGAAGCCATTTGGTCCTAGACTTTTGCTTTTGGGGGTTTCTGATGACTAGTTTAATTTCCTTACTGTTGATCATTCTATTTAGATTTTCTTATTCATCGTGATTCAGCCTAGGAATGCTATATGTTTCTAAGAACATTACCATGTCTTCTATGTTATTGAATTTGGTGACATATATTCTGTCATAGTATTCTTGGGTGATCCTTTGTATTTCTGTGGCATCATGGTAACTTCCCCTCTTTCACTTCTGATTTTGTTTATTCGTGTCTTTTCTCTTTTTATTTTAGTGAGTCTAGCCAAGGTTTTGTGAATTTTATTACTCTTTTCAAAGACCCACCTCTTTGTTGCATTAATTTTTTCTATTGTCTTTTTGTTCACTATTTCATTAAGTTCTGCTCTGATTTTTAATATTTCCTTTCTTTGACTGTTGAGTTGATGTTGAGTTACATTTGTTCTGCTTTTTCTAGTTCTTTAAGATGTAATGTTATTTTGTTTATTTGGGATTTTCTTGTTTCTTGAAATAGGCCTGTAATGATATAAATTTCCCTCTTAAAACTGCTTTCGCTGCATCCCCATAATTTTGGTAGGATGTATTTTCTTTCTCATTTGTTTGGATGTATCTTTTGATCTCTCCTCTTATTTCTTCTTTGACCCAGTCTTTCTTTTAAAGTATGTTGTTTAATCTCCACATATTTGTGATTTTTCCTGCTTTCTTTTTGCTCTTGATATCCAATTTCAAAGCCTTGTGGTTAGAGAATATGCTTGGTATGATTTCAAATCTTCTCAAATTTGCTGAGGCTAGTTTTATGTCCCAGTATATGGTCTGGCCTTGAGAATGTTCCATGTACACTAGAACAGAATGTATAGTCTGATGTACTAGGATGAATGGCTCTATAAATGTCAATTATGTTCATTTCATCTAATGTGTCATTTAGGGCTGCTACTTCATTATTTATTTTCTGTTTGGATGATCTATCCATAGCTGTCAATGATGTAATTAGGTCCCCTACTATAATTGTGTTTTGGTCAATTTCTCCCTTTAGTTCTGTTAGTTAGTTGCTTTGTATATTTCGGTGCTCCCTGATTGGGGGCATAAATATTGATGACTGATGTCTTCTTGATGTTTAGTCCCCTTTTTCATTATGAAATGTCCATTTTTGTCTGTTGTACCTTTTTTATCCTGAAGTCTGTTTCATCTGATAATCAGTACAGCTACACCTACATTTCTCTGAATACCATTTGCTTGGAGTGTCAATTTCCACCTTTTCACTTTGTGTCTATATTTGTCCTTGTAGCCGAGATGTGTCTTTTGGAGGCAGCATACAATTGGGTTTAGTTTTCTGATCCAATCTGCTACTCTGTGCCTATTTATTGGTGAGTTCAGTCCATTTACATTTATGGTGATTATTGATATATGAGGATTTCCTATCATTCTATCTTTGACTTTCTGGTAGGACTGTATCTCTATTTTTATTTGCATTTAGTAGTGTCTATTATTTCAGTATAGTGGTATTCTATGAGTTTTCCCTCTGTTTCTTCTTTTTTATATTATATATTTCAGTTTTGGATATTTTGTGTGTGGTTACCATTAAGTTTATGTAAAACAAACTTTCATATTTAGGGTATTCCATTTTTTTCAGCATGCTTCCTTTCTCCATTCCCTGTGCCAGTTCAGACCTTTACTCTCTCTCCTTTTATGTTTTTGTTGTCACACATTATCCTTATTTACACTATGAGAAGATTTCTGTGCTGCAGTATCAAGTTGTCTTTTCCCTCCTTTTTTATTAACTGTTTTTTTTTCTTCTTGATCCTGCATGTTATTTTTAAGTGTATAGTGTCTGTTTGTTATAAGGTTTGCTATTTCCTGCTTCTGTCTGTCTGTTCATAATACTATTCATGAATTTGTATTCTTTTGCTTTTTGTTTCAAGTCGAATAGCCTCCTTCAGTAATTCTTGTCGTGCAGGTCGTGTGTTAGAAAATTCCCTCAGCTTCTGTATGTCTGGAAATACCTTTATTCCTCCTTCATATCTAAAGGATATCTTTGCTGGATATATTATTCTTGGCTCTTAATGTCTCTCTTTCAATAGTTTGAATATTTGATTTCACTCCCTTCTGGCTTGTAGAGTTTTTCCTGAAAAATCTGATGATAATCTAATGAGCTTTCCTTTGTAGGTTACTGACTTCTTTTCCCTTTAAGATTCTTTCTTTGTCGTTATTTTTTTACCCCTTCAATACAGTGTGCCTTAGAGAAGGCCTGTTGGGATTGAGGTAGTTAGGTATTCTATTTGCTCCTTGGATTCGAGGATCCAGTTTTTCCACAAATTTGGGAAGTTCGCGTCGACTATTTGTTTGAATATACTCTCTGTTCCCTTCTCCCTTGCTTCTCCTTCTGGTATGCCTATTATTCTTGTATTGCTCTTTCTCATGGAGTCAGGGAGTTCTTGTGGAGCTCTTTCATTACTTTTAACTCTCAAGTCCCTCTCTTCTTGCATCTGTATCATTTCCAGTTTTCTATCTTCGATGTCACTGATTCTTTCCTCCATCTGGTCAGCTCTATTACTTAAACTGGCTATTTTCTTTTTCATTTCTTTTATTAAGTTCTTAATCTCTAGAAATTTTATTTGGTTCTTTATTAAAATTTCAGTCCTGTAGGTAAAATGTTCATTTTGTTCTTTGTGTTTTCTGAGTTCATTAAACTGTGTGTCTGTGTTTTCTTGCATCTCATTGAGGTTTTTCAGAATGGCAATCTTGAATTCTCTGTCATTTAAGTCACATATTTCCTTATGTTTAAGTTCATTTTGTGGAGACTTTTCATTTTCTTTCTGAGCTGCCTTGTTGCCTTGGTTATTCAAGGCAATTAATGAATTATTATTTCTCTTCCTAGGAATCTACAGGAGTGAGTTCTGCAACAGGTTGATAGGAAGAAGTCTTTCCTTTGCTTTCCAGCAGGCTTTAGTATAATGCTTCATTTCCTCTTCTTTTATCCTCTCTGACACTGTAGGAGATATTTCCTCTGCACTGTTCTGGCTTTTCACACAATGGGGGGGATTCCCTGGAAATTGTGCTGCTCCTCTGTGACCAGGTCACTTGGGTCTCAGGGCTCCACCTGTGTTGGGGAATGTGGAGAGCTTCTGAAGTTCCAAAGCTCTTCCTGCACCTGATTCAGGGCCTGTGTGTTTCAGCGGCTCTGTTTACCGCTGCAGGGATCTGCCCAGATAGGTGGGAGCCGGGGTTGGGGGGGTGGGGGGGTTGTGAGAGATGGCTATAAGCATTGGAAGTGACCACCAGCAGAGCCAATCTTGTACCAGTGCTCCCTCCCCTTTGCTGGAACAGTAGTTCTCAGAACTGCAAATATTCTGGTCTTTTGATCTGACAGCGCTACCGTTCCACTTCTAGCACTGGGAAGGTGGGAATGGGGCGAGCTCTTGGAGGGAGGGGAGGGCTCGGCTAGGCTCCATGCCTATGTCTTCTGTCCTCTACTGGGCAGTGAGAGCTTGAACCACCATTTTCACCCTTCTTCCCTCAGGCGGGACTGTGGGCCATAAGGGGAGCGTTAGCAGTGCACATTCTTCCCTCTGCCTTGACTGCTTGTAGCTCCGGAATGCAGGATGGTCAGAGAGGCCCATGTCTGCACACTTCTCCCTTTTCTCACCCCCTGCTCCCCCAGTTTACCCACCTTTAAATGATTTCAGTTGTGCATCTCTTAGTCTTGCCAATCTGCTGTACTGGGAGTCCCTTGTGGAATTACAGCTGTTCAATTTGTTATAAATCCCAGGGAAGATTTCAAGAGGCTCACCTCATGCCATTTCTATGACATAATGCTGAATCTTAGAAAATTTTTATCAATCCTGTAAGGAATCCCTTACAAATTAGCAGTCCCTCCTGTGTTCTGTCTTCATGGATTTGCACATTCTAGACATTACATGTAAATGAAATAATACAATATGTGGTCTTCCATCTCTGGTTTCTTTTTATTTATTGGGGTGAAAATATTAACAAAATTATATAGGTTTTAAGTGTACAGTTCTGTCATACATCATCTACATATTGCATTTAAGTTCACCACCGAAAGTCAAATCTCCTTCTGTCACCATATATTTGACCCCCTTCACCCTCTTCTGCCATTCCTCCACCCCCCTTATTCTCTGGTAACCACTGAACTGTTGTTTGTGTTTTTGTTTGTTTGTCTTGTTCTTTTGTAGCTTTCAGTTTTATATCCCACATACAAGTGAAATCATATAGTTCTCAGATGTTTTTGTCTGACTTATTTTATGTAGCATAATAATGTGAAGATCCATCCATGTTTTTGCAAATGCCAATATTGTGTCTTTTCTTATGGCCAACTAATATTCCATTGTATATATTACCACATCTTCTTTTTCCAGCCCTCTGTCAAAGGACACTTCACTTGCTTCCATGATTTGGCCACCATGAATAATGTTGCAGTGAACTTAAGGGTACATATATCTTTACAGATAAATGTTTTCAGATTTTCTGGGTAGATACCCAGATGAGGGAATGCTGGGTCATATGGCAGTCATATTCTTAATTTTT
This sequence comes from Hipposideros armiger, assembly GCF_001890085.2. NCBI lineage: Eukaryota > Metazoa > Chordata > Mammalia > Chiroptera > Hipposideridae > Hipposideros > Hipposideros armiger. The sequence goes on from NW_017731980.1 coordinate 738,271, forward strand.
TGAGGAACCTCCATACTGTTTTCCATAGTGTCTGTACCAGTTTACATTCCCACCAGCAATGTATGAGGGTTCCTTTTTCTCCACAGCCTCTCCAACATTTATTTTACTTGTCTTATTGATAATAGCCATTTTAATGGGTGTGAGGTGGTATTTCATCATGGTTTTAATTTGCATTTCCCTAATAGCTAGAGAAGTTAAGCTTCTTTATATATCTGTTAGCTGTTTGTATGTCTTGGGAGAAGTGTCTGCTCAGGTCCTCTGCCCATTTTTTTAATGGATTGTTTGTTTTCTTTTTGTTGCATTGTATCAGTTCTTTATATATTTTGAATATTAACCCCCTATCAGAGGTGGTGTTTGCAAATCTTTTCTCCCATTCATTTGGTTGCCTCGTTTTGTTAATGGTTTCTTTTGCTGTGCAGAAGCTTTTTAGACTGATATATCTCATTCATTTATTTGTGGTTTTACTTCCATTTCCTGTGATGTCAAATTCATAAAATCCTCCCTGAATTCAAGGTCCATAGTTTAGTACTTATGATTTCTTCTATTCGACTTATTGTTTCGGGTCTTATATTTAGGTCTTTGATCTATTTTGAGTTAATATTGGTATATGGTGACAAATAAGAGTGTACTTTCATGCTTTTGCATGTGGCTTTCCAATTTTCCCAGCACCATTGATTGAAGAGGCTTTCTTTTTCCATCTCATGTTTTTGGCTCCTTTGTCCAAAACTATCTGCCTATATATATGTGGGTTTATTTCTGGATTCTCTGTTCTGTTTCGTTGGTCTAATATATCTGTTTTTCTGCCAATACCATGCTGTTTTGATAATTTTTGCTTTGTAGTATAATTTGAAATCAGTGAGTGTGATACCTCTAGCCCTTTTTTTTTCTTAGGACTGTTTTGGCTATCGGGGTCTTTTGTGATTCCATACAAATGTGCTGATTTTTTGTTCTCTTTCTTAGTGGGGATTGCATTAAACCTGTATATTGCTTTTGGTAATGTGGCCATTTGAACTGTTAATTCTTCTAATCCATGAACATGGAGTATCTTTCCTTTTCTTTCTGTCTTCTTTAATTTCCTTCAATTATGTCTTACAGTTTGCAATGTATAAGTCCTTTCCTTCCTTTGTTAAGTTTATGCCTAGGTATTTTATTCTTTTTGTTGCAATTGCAAAAGGATTTGTTGTTTTCATTTCTTTTTCTGAAATTTCATTGCTGTTATATAGGAATCCAATGGATTTTTGTACATTGTTTTGTATCCTGCAACTATACTGCATTTGTTTATTGTTTCTCATAATTTTTCGGTGGAGTCTATCGCATTTTCTATATAAAGAATCATGCCATCTGCAAAATGTGACAGTTTGACTTCTTCTTTCCTAACTTGGACGCCTTTCATTTCTTTCTCTTGCCTGATTGCTCTGGCTAGGACTTACAATACTATGTTGAATAACAGTGGTGATGGGGCATCCCTGTCTTGTTCCTGATCTTAGAGGAAACGCTTTCACTTTTTCACCATCAAGTATGATATTAGCTGAGGGTTTGTTGTATATGGCCTTTATTATAGTGTGATACTTTCCTTCTGTACCCATTTTATTAAGTGTTTTAATCATAAATGGATGTTGTATATTGTCAAATGCTTTTTCTGGATCTGTTGGTATGATCATATGATTTTCATTCTTTATTTTGTTTATTTGGTGTATCACAGTGATCGATTTGCATATGTTGAACCATCCTTGTGCCACTTGATCATGATATATAATCTTTGTAATGTGTTGTGGTATTTGATTTGCTAGTATTTTGTTTAGGATATTTGTGTCTGTATTCATCAGAGGTACTGGTCTGTAGTTTTCTTTTTTGTGTTATCCTTACCAAGTTTTGTTATCAGGGTAATGTTGGCCACATAAAATGTGTTAGGAAGTATTCCTTCTTCAAATCTTTGGAAGTGTTTGAGAAGAACACTTATTAAATCCTCTTTGAATGTTTGGTAGAATTCACTAGTAAAGCCATGTAGTCCTGGACTTTTGTTGTTTGGGAGGTTTTTTATAATTGTGTCAATTTTCTTACTGGTGTTCATTCTGTTTAGATTTTCCAGTTTTTCATGATTTAGTCTAGGAAGATTATTTAAATCTAAGAACTTATCCATTTCTTTTAGCTTATTGAATTTGGTGGCATGTAATCTTTCACAGTATTCTTGTATGATCCTTTGTATTTCTGTGGTACCCATCATAAATTCTCTTTCATTTTTTATTCTGTTTGTTTCCTTTCTCTTTTTTCCTTAGTGAGTCTAGCCAAGTGTTTGTCAATTTTATTAATCTTTTCAAAGAACCATATCTTTGTTGCATTTTTTTCTAGTGGTTTTTTGTTCTCTATTTCATTTAATTTTTCTATAATGTTTATTAGTTTCTTCCTTCTGCTGACTTTGAGTTTCATTTGTTATTTTTTTTAGTTCTTTAAGATGTAATGTTATTTTGTTTATCTGGGATATTTCTTGTTTCTTGAGATAGGCCTGTAATCATATAACCTTCCCTTTTATTACTGCTTTTGCAGTATCCCTACAGTTTTGATATGTTGTATTTTCATTCTCATTTGTTGCTATGTGCCTTTTGATCTCTCCTTTTATTTCTTCTTTGACCCAGTTGTTTCTTTAGGAGCATGTTTTTTAATCACATATTTGTGGGTTTTGCTACTTTCTTTTTGCCGTTGATCTCTAATTTCAAAGTATTGCAGTTTATGCTTGGTATGATTTGTCTTCTTAAATTTGTTGAAACTAGTTTTGTGTCCCAACATATGTTCCATATGCATTATAGAAGAATATGTAGTCTGGTGTTCTAGGATGACGTGCTCTGTAAATGTCAGTAATGTCCCTTTGGTCTAATGTGTCATTTAAAGCTTGTACTTTCTTATTGATTTTCTGCTTGGATGATCTATGCATAGCTCTCAATGGCCTATTTAGGTCCCCTGCTATAATTGTGTTTTGTTTGTTTGTTTGTTTAAAGATTTTATTGGGGAGTTGGGGGAGGGGAACAGCATTGGGGAATTGGGGAAGGGGAACAGACAAGTTGCTGTCTTTTTTTTGTTCTTCAGTCTAGTTGTAGAGGACGTTGCTTCACTGGCCCATGTTGGTATCATCATTGCGCTCTTCCCGGGTGAGGCAGATCGGTCGCTGGCCTCTGGACTGCTGCTCACAGTGGCTCTTGGCAGCTCACATCAGCTGTCGGCTGCTTACGCTGGCTGCCAGCCGCACGGTAGCTTATGGCAGCCCACTGCATCTTCACTGCAGCCTACGCTGTCGCCGGCGACTCACGGCAGCCCAGCTCCAGGTCAAGCTGTTGTTCACCATTTTAGCTGTAGAGAGCAGTGTCACTGGCCCTCATGTGGGATCCAAACCAGGGCAGTGCTGCTCAGAGCCGGCGTTCCAAGCCAGCTCTTAACCAATGCACCACTCTGCTGGCCCTATAATTGTGTTTTTGTCACTTTCTCCCTTTAGTTCTGTTAGAAGTTACTTTATATATTTTGGTGCTTCCTAATTTGGAGCATATATGAGGTCTGACAGTTAAGTTTGCAAACTTGTTGCAATGACGTTGCTAACCTTTTTTTCATATCAGAGGGATATTATTAATTATGAATTTGTACCAACTGGATAAACAGTTAACCAAGTTTACTATTTGGAAGTGCTGAAATGGGTGCGTGAAAAAGTTAGATGACTTGAATTTTTGACCAACAATTCATGGCTCTTACATCACAACAATGCACCGGCTCACATGGAACTGTCTGGGAGGGAGTTTTTAGCCAGTAAACAAATACAGTAAAACCTTGGATTGCAAGTAACTTGGTTTGTGAGTGTCCCGCAAGACGAGCAAACATTTCTAATACATTTTAACATGGTAAATGAACAATGTCTTGCAATACGAGTAGCTTGTTTCCAGAATGAATTTTGCTTGCAAACCAACGTATTACTGTAACTGTATTGGAACACCCTCTCTACTCACCTGATCTGGCCCCCGATGACCTCTTTCTTTACCCAAAGATAAAGGAAATATTGAAAGGAAGACATTTTGATGACATTCAGGACATCGCAGGTAATATGACAACAGCTCTGATGGCCATTCCAGAAAAAGAGTTCCAAAATTGCTTTTAAGGGTGAACTAGGCACTGGCTTCGGTGCGTAGCTTCCCAAGGGGAATACTTTGAAGGTGACCACAGTGATATTCAGCAATGAGGTATGTAGTACTTTTTCTAGGATGAGTTCATGAACTTAATTGTCAGGCCTATTATGCTGATAACTGTTATGTGTTCTTCATATATTGCCCATTATTATGAAATGTACATCTTGTCTCTTGTTACCTTTTTTATCTTGAAGTCTGTTTCATCAGATGTAAGTATGGCCACACCCTTTTTCCTCTGGATGCCATTTGCTTGGAATATCATTTTCCACCCTTCCGCTTTGAGTCTATATTTGTCCTTGTAGCTGAGATGTGTCTTTTGGAGGCAGCATATGGTTGCATTTTTTGATCCAGTCTGCTACTCTGTGCATTTTATTGGTGAATTCAGACCATTTACGTTTAGGATGATCATTGATATATAGTATTTCGCATAGCCATTTTAGCTTCTTTATTCTGGTAGCTTGGTGTCTCCATCGTTTCTTTGCCCTTGTGTTTATGTCTGATGTTTTTTGTTTGGTGGTATTCTATGATTTTTTTCCCTGTGTTTTCTCTTTTCTTCATATTATGTGTCTCCGTTTTGGATTTTGTTTTTGTTTACCAATAAATTTATATAATAGGAAGTTTCATATGCACAGTAGTCCTTTTTGCTCTGCATGCATCTTATCTCCATTCCCTTTGGAAATTCAGAACTTTATCCCCTCCCCTTTTGTTATTTTTTGTTGTCACAAGTTATCCCTATTTATGATGAGTTCATTTACAAGTTGCAGTACCTATTGTCTTCTCTTTCTCTTTTTTATGTTTTAACCTCCATTAACCTTTATGTTATATTCATGTGTATAATGTCCTATTATGAATAAGGGTGGCTAGTTCCTGCTTCTATTTGTCTATGTGTCATCATACTCAATTTTTTTTTATCCTTTTCTCTATTTCTTTCAGATAGAATAACCCCCTCCAGTATTTCCTGTAATGCAGGCCTTGTGGTAGAAAATTCCCTCAGCTTCTGTATGTCTGGAAAGATCTTTATTACTCCTTCATATCTAAAGGATAACTTTGCTGGCTAAATTATTATTGGGTGGTTATTTCCCTCTTTCAATCATTTGAATATTTGATTGCACTCCCTTCTGGTTTATAGAGTTTCTGCTGAAAAGTCTGATTATAACCTAATGGGTTTTTCTTTGTAAGTTATAGTCTTCTTTTCCCTGGCTGCCTTGAGAAATTTTTGGCATTAATTTTTGACAGTTTCAATTTAATGTGCATTGGAGAAGGCCTTTTTGGATTGAGATAATTAGGTGTTCTGTCTCTTTCTTGGTTTCGGCAATCCAGTTCTTTCCACGAGTTTGTGAAGTTTTCATCGACTATTTGGTTGAATAGACTAGACTCTGTTCCCTTCTCCCTCTCTTCTCCTTCTGATATACCCAATATTCTTTTACTTATTTTTTATTTTTTTTATTTAAGGATTTTATTGGGGAATCAGGGAAGGGGAACAGACAAGTTGCTGTCCTTTTGTTCTTCAGTCTAGTTGTAGAGGACGTCACATCACTGGCCCATGTTGGTATTATCATTGTGGTCTTCCCGGCTGAGGAAATCTGTCACCGGCCAAAGGATGGCCCCTCATGGCGGCTCACAGCAGCTCATGCCAGCTGCAGCCCACTCCCGCTGGCTGCCAGTCACTCACGGTAGCTCATGGCAGCCCACTGCAGCCCTGCTGCAGCCTACACCGTTGCTGGCGACTCACGGCAGCCCAGCTCCAGGTCGAGCTGTTGCTCACCATCTTAGCTGTAGAGGGCACAATGTCACTGGCCCTTATGTGGGATCCAAACTGCAGCCCTGCTGCTCAGAGCTGGCACTCCCAAACCAAGATTTAACCAACGCGCCACATGGCTCCTTCTGATGGAGTCAGATAGGTCTTAAAAAGAAACTTTCATATCTTTTAACTCTCACATCTCTCTCTCTTCTTCCGTCTTTTTCATTTCCATATTTCTATCTTCAATATCACTAATTCTTTCTTCCATCTGGTTAGGTCTATTTCCTAAGTTTGCTATTTCATTCTTCATCTTTTATTGAGTTCTTCAGCAACAGAAATTCGATGTGGTTCATTTTTAAAATTTCAATGTCTTTGGTAAAGTATTTATTTTATTTATTGATTTTATTTTTGAACTCATTAATTCACCCATCTGATTTTTCTTGCATTTGTTGTGTTTTTTTTAGAACTGCCATGTTGAGTTCTCTGCCATTTAAGTCATATATTTTCATGTCTTTAAGTTTGTTTTCTGGAGATTTTTCATTTCCTTTTTGAGCTGCCTTGTTACCTTGGTTGTTCATGGTATTGATGGGTAATTTTTGTGTGTAAGTATTTATGGGTTTGAACTCTGCTACAGGTTGATACAATGGGGTCTTTCTTTTATTTTCAGTAGTTGGAGATGGAGGTCAGGGTTTTTATTTTACTCCTGCACTTCTCTGGCTTTTTTGATCTCTGCTGGGCAGTGGAGTATGCCTTGTGTGTCCTGGAGTATTCAGCCTCTCCTCTGTGACAAGGTCACCTTGGTTTCAGGGCACCACCCCCATGGGATAATTTAGTAGGTCATGGGGCTCCGAGCCCCTGAAATCCGAATGCTGTCCCTGCAGGCAGATGCAGTTCTGCAGTTCCTGACCTGTCCCAGGTGCCCCCCTCTGTGATCAACCTCAAAGGGTGGGGGCATGTTGGGCTGGGAGAGTCCACTGGTGTGTTCACGGCTTTGTTCTCCCAGTAATGCTGACTGCCTTACCTCTATATCTCCACCCATGTCACTGGGATTAGCTGCAGTGCCTCTAACTGTTGATGAACTGTTTGTCCTGGTCTCAGAGCTATGGATATTCTGCTTTGTAACCTGATACTCACTGCTACAGTTTCTTCTGTGATCTGCTGCTAGCTATGGGAGGCTGCAGGGAGGTGAGCTATGCAATGGTGGGGGGAGGCTGCCAGGCTCCATGGCTTTGTTTTTCACCTGGCAGTGGTTGCTGCTAGAACGCAGCTGTTGTTCTGCTGTACTTGGTCTCTACCCTGATTATTGGGTTCATTTGTATTACATGCTGATCGCTGAATCAGGAATGCTCAGGTCCACAGAGAGTGCACCTGCAGCCTGAATCTTCTCTCTGGAGACTCGCAGTGAGCTCTGGTTTGTGTCCGTGGCACCCACCTCTTCTCTTCTCCCTTTTGTCCTCCCCCACCGTTTGCCCAGATTTGCCAACCTTCAGATGTTTTGATGTGCATATCTCTCAGACATGTTTGAGTGTTGTGCATGGCGTCCTTTTTTTCAGTTATAGCTCTTTAACTTGTTTTAACTTCAGAGAGAGAGATCAGGGGCCCCCCTCACCCCACCATGCTTCTGACGTCACTCTGGTTTCGTTTATTTAGCATAATGTCTTCAAGGTTCATCTACACATATGTTGTAGCAAAAGGCTGTGCTTCATTTATTTTATGGTTTAATAATATTACACTATATGGCTATACAACATTTTGTTTACCATTCATTAGTTGATGGACGTTTGTGCTGTTTCCACTCATTGTTTATTATCAATAATATTGCTATGAGAATTCATGAATATGTTTTATTCTAACAGTTTTTTCAAGTCTCTTACCTAGGAGTAAAAATGTTATGGCAACTCTCTTTATCTTTCTGAGGAACTGCCGAATTATTTTCCAATTTATATTCCCACCAGCAATGTAAGAGTGTTCTAATTTCTCCACATCCTCACGTACAATAATTGTTGTCAGCCTTTTTGATTCTAGCCATCCTAGGGGGTATGAAGTGATTGGTATCTCATTGTGGTTTTGACTTGCATTTCTGAAATAGCTACTGATGTTGGGCATCTTTTCCTATGCTTATTGACTATTTGTATGTATATTCTTTTGGAGAGACATCTTTTCAAATCCTGTGCCCATTTGATAATTCAATTATTTGCTGTTTTATTATTGAGTTGTAGTTCTTTTTATATTTCAGATACAAGTCCCATAGGAGGTATATGATTTGCAAATGCCAGCTCTTCATTTTTAATAGGTGACCTGTATCAGGTTGAGGAAATTCATATACATTCCTAGTTTGCTGTGTATTCTTAGAGGAATTGGATGTTGAATTTTGTCAAATGTTTTTTCTATACCTACTGAGATAACGTATTTTATTCTTACACAATATTGTGAATTACATTGGTTAATTTTCAGTTGTTAACTCAAATGTGGATTCCTGGGATAAACCCCACTTGATAATAATGGATTTTGTTGTTTTTATGTTATTGGATTCAATTTTATAATATTGTACTTAGACTTTCAGTATCTATGTTCAAGGGGATATTGGCTTTAGTTTTCTTTTAACATTTTGGCCTGGCTTTGATGTCAAGGTAATGCTGACCTAATTGAAAATATTATGAAGTGTTCCCTGTTCTTCACTTTTCTTGATGATTTTGTATAGAATTGTTATTTTTTAAAGAAAATATTTAGTTAAATTCATTACTGAACCCATCTGAGATAGAGGTTTTATTTGTGAGAAGGTTTTTAAGTACAATTTCAATTGTTTTAATAAATACAGAGCTATTCTGATTTTTTATTTCTTCTTGAATGAGGTTTGGTATATTTATCTTTCAAAGAATTTACCCATTTCATATAGTTTGTCAAACTTATTCTTATAAAGTTATCATTCTAGTATGTATAGAATCTCTTGTGATGTTACTTCTCTTATTTCTGATATTGGCCATTTGTGTATTTTCTTTTATCCTTTTCCTGAATAATCTGTCTAGAGGTTTATGGATTAAAAAAAAGAACCCTCAAAATTAAATAAAGTTTGGTTTCATTGATTTTTTTTCCATTATTTTCTGTTTTATTATTTTATTGTTTTCCACTCTCATCTTCACTATTTTCTTCTTTCTGCTTGCCATTGGTTTAATTTGCTCTTTTCCTGGTTTCTAAGATAAGAGCTGAGATCATTGATTTCAAACATTTTTTCTTCTTTTCTAGTATATACTTTAGTGGTTATTTGAATATATAAGAAAAATATTAGGAGGACAACTAATGCTGCAGTGAAAATGGAGATAAAAAGATAGTTTTTGAGAATTCTTTTGATAGATAGAATTTTATCAACAGTATTTGGGGAATGGGTTATTGGAGTAAGGAAGAAAGAGAAGAGCATTATGATTCCCAGGTTTTTGTTAAGAGCAACTGAAAAGTGTAATACAGAGGTATAGAATACAGAAGGACAAGGACCGGTCGAGTGGCTTGTTCGTTAAGAGTTGGCTTGGGAGTGCAAGCTCTACAGCTAATATGGTGAACAACAGCTCGACCTGTACCTGGGTGGCCGTGAATCACCAGCAATGGCATAGGCTGCAGTGTCCTGCCATAAGCTACCATGAGTGGCCGGCAGCCAGCAGCCATCATGAGCTGCCATGAGTGGCCATCCAAGGGCTGGCGACTGATCTGCCTCACCTGGGAAGAGCGCAATGATCACAATACCGACTTGGGCCAGTGAAGCGACATCCTCCACAACTAGACTGAAGAACAAAAGGACAGCAACTTGTCTGTTCCCCTTACACGATTCCCCAACACTGTTTCCTTTCCCAATTCCCCAGTAAAATCTTTAAATAAATAAATAAAGTTTACGTCAACACCTTGGTTACCACCCTAATTTAAGACCACATTCTGGTAATGGAAGGAGAACTGACTCTGGGTGGTGAACACACAATACAAAAAACAAAAAGAAAGAATACATAAGGACAAGTTAGTTTAGTGAGGAAGTAGTTCTATAGTGGATACATTGATTTTGATATGTATGTTGGGCATCCATTTGTATGCATCAAGTTCATATTTTTATCTGGAGCTCAACAGAGATCTGGGCAGGAAATTCACTTTTGAAAATTATTCAGTATGGAGGACATTGTTACTATTCAGGAATAGAGGTCCAGTTTTGCCAAGACTTTCAATGTTTCAAGAAGCACTAGATTTGGGCTGGCTAAGTGGTGCATTTGTTAAGAGCTGGCTTGGGACGCCAGTTCTGAGCAGCAGGGCCCCGGTTTGGATCCCACATGAAGGCCAGTGACACTGCCCTCTACAGCTAAGATGGTGAACAGCAGCTCAACCTGGAGCTGGGCTGGTTTTAGTCGCCGGTGACAGCGTAGGCTGCAGTGCCTGCTGCAGTGGGCTGCCATAAGCTACTGTGTGTGGCTCAGCAGCCAGAATGAGTGGCCAGCAGCTAGTGTGAGCTGCCAAGAGCTGCCTTGGGCAACCGTCCAGAGACTGGCGACCGATCTGCCTCACCCAGGAAGAGAGCAATGATAATACCAACATGGGCCAGTGAAGCAACATCCTCCACAACTAGACTGAAGAACAAAAGGACAGCAACTTGTCTGTTCCTCTTCGCCGATTCCCTAACTCTGTTCCCCTCCCCCAATTCCCCAATAAAATCTTAAAAAAATAAAAGAAGCACTAGATTTGGGAGGGAAAAAGATGATAATGTTTTTATATTTGTAAAACACTGTGCTAGCCAACTAAAACACAGTTATGGACCAGATGGTGACCATAGATGGTCTCTTTGCCACACACTCTGTCCATTACTAGTTTATTTTCTTGAGACGAATGATGCCCCAAATGAAGCAGTTGACTGCATTGTTTCTTCAAAAATAGCTCCCAAATTTATTTGATGTTGTGCACCTCCATGCAAACCTTCAGTTAACCCTTGAAATTTTGATAAGGCTTTGGGAATACCAAGAGGATATAGTGTAAAAAGAGAAGAGAGTGAAGACAGAATGCTTGGAAACATGAGGATGTTAGAAGAGGATCAACAAAGGCTAATGAAACTTAATGCAAAGTTGTCTCTAAACGTTTCTCATAGAGTTGTGAAGATCAGTTGGCACATGTGATATGCTTAGAAGAGGAGGCAGTTGTTATTTATCAAATTCTAGACTACTGGAACTAAGAAGCAGCACATCACTAGAAGCTGGAGGGAAGTACCCTTAAGAAAAGTACTGATGTGCTACATATATCAGAGACCATGGAACCTCAGAACTGGTAGACAGAACCAAAGTGGCCAATTTTGTACAGAACTGAACAGTTTACAAAGTGTTTCCACATGCAGACTGTTCAGTGTGTTTCTCACAGTTTCATCTACAGGATGAAGAAACTGAGTATCAGGGAATTTTAGTACTTCACATTACATGGCCCTTAGATCTCCTGGTTGTAAATGTCGTGCTCTTTCTACTGTAGCACAAGAGCTTAGGAAAACATCTAGCATGATCGTCTCACTTAAAAATATTTGTTAAGGGGTCACCAGAGTGGCGCGTTGATTGAGAATTGGCTTGGGACGTCAGCTCTGAGCAGCAGGGCCTGGTTCGGATCCCACATATGAGGGCCAGTGATGCTGCGCCCTCTACAGCTCAGATGGTGAACAACAGCTCGACCTGAAGGTGGGCTGCCATGAGTCGCCGGCGATGGTGTAGGCTGCAGTGGGGCTGTGGTGGGCTGCCATAAAGCTACCGTGAGCAGCCGGCAGCCGGTGTGAGCGGCCGGCAGCCGATGTGAGTGGCCGACCAATGACCAGCGACCAATTGCCTCACCCGGGAAGAGCACAATGATCACAATACCAACATGGGCCAGTGAAGTGACGTCCTCCACAACTAGACTGAAGAACAAAAGGACAGCAACTTGTCTGTTCCCCTTCCCCAATCCCCAACACTGTTCCCCTACCCCAATTCCCCAATAAAATATATATTTTTTATTTATTTATTTATTTTTTTAATTAGAATTTAATTTACTTAGAATTGTGTGCTTTTTACTTGAAGTTTTACAGAAAGCATTTTAAAAAACTGTTCAGACTTATTTAGGCTTTACTGCATTATTAAAAAGCAAATGTTCAGTTATCATTTATTTTGTTTTTCAGGAAAGACTCTGTTTGCCTCATCATATTTTGGAAGAGAGAGGTCTTGTGAAAGTTGGTGTCACAGTTCAGGCTCTTCTTGAATTACCTACAACCAAGGCATCTCAGCTTTCTACAGCTTGAAATAACATTTAAAAATCATAAGTATATAGTTTCATTTATTGGAATTGATTTCAAATCTCGAATTGATGAATAAGAATGTCTAATCAAAAATAATTTTATTAGATCAAGCTTTAGTTTTTAAAAAGTTATGTGAAAAATTATGTTAAATTAAACTTTTAATAGCCCAAACTTCATGTGGGAGAAAACTGGATTAACTTAATAAGAGTTTTGGATAAATTCAAATTCTCATTTTACTTAGTTTATAATCTTGATTATTTTTGAAAAATCAAAATGATACTAAATTTAAAATGTGCTTTCAATTTAATAATCTCATTAGGTTTAATTTTTTAATACTATAGCATACTAGTAAACTTCTAGATAAGGTAATCTTTTTTACCAGTTTAGAGCAATTGTGTATTTGAGTTATTTAATACACTTCTAATTCTAGTTTATACACAATTTCTTTATTCTTTGGTCTCAGTTTTCTAGAAAGAAAAATGAGTAGAAAATATAGAGAACTCTGGCTTTATATTAAATTCTTTTAGTATTAGGTTGGTGCCAAAATATTTTCAGTTGTACTGTAGATTGTTTACATGTGAAGTGCCTGTGTAATTGATGACTCTTATGTAGTCTTAAGAATTTTTGCAATTTCTTTATATGTATTAATGGAATCAATGAAACTTTAAAATATTTTAGTAGATTTGTAAGGTCAGTAATATGTGAGGATTTAAGTATGCCTCATTTTGTGATATTTGTGGTTTTTTTATTTAGCCCATTGCAGTTTTTCTTAAATTGGTTATTTCATGTTGTCAAAAAACAATATTAATATGCTTAATTTATGCTATTTAATTTTGCAAATCTTAATCATCTTTTAAAATGTATTATTTGAAGAGTATTTTATTTCTGTATTGAAAATGTTAAACAAAGCAGTAAGGTTTTTGAGAACTAGCAAAGTACTAATTATCAAAGACATTTTAATAAAACTGCCAAAGTTTGGGTTTATCTCTTGACTTTTAAGAGCATTATATCAGTGTGCTGCCTTTAGTTATATTCAGATTCAGAGAGCAACAATTGAGATATAGGTTTTTTTGTTTGTTTTTTGTTTTTTTTCTCCCTGAAATTTGGCCACTTGTGAGTCCTGTAAATCTTATAATCCTTAACTAACGTGATGTTGAATTAAACACAGACCATTCTATAAATATTTTCATAAGTATATTATGCTACATAAAGTTCTTGTTTAATTTGGAGATGGATAAATTTACATTGATAATAGTGCAGGAATTTTTCAAAAACATTACTGTAATGAATAACTTGGTTTCCTGTAGAAGAGTATAATTACTTTTGTAGTAGCCAAGCAAGTGTCATATCTTAAATATGTGATTATTTGCACTTGTTACCCCTCAATATGGATGCAACATCTTAAAAATGTTGGCCTGGATGTTTCAAAGGGGATACATAAAAGGGAAAAACTAGTGTGCCAAATGGTTTAGTAAGGACAGATTTAGGAACAACTACTTTTTTTGATCATTTGGCACAAAGCCATGTAATTAAATTTTGGCTTTAGAAAACAGATGTGATTTTTACATTTCCCCAGGGTCAAATTGGAACTTTTGAAGAATTAAAGCTTTTATGACTCTACAGTTTAAAAATTAAATTATTGGTAATTTATTACTTTAAATATTTGTGCTAATGAGTTACTATTTTTAAAAAAACGTCATTGACATAATCTCCCTAGTGAAAACTTGGGTAATAAACGTAAGAAATGGCAAATAAATACTTTAGCTATTAATTTTTGTTGTAGAAATTTGATCATGTTACAAATAAAGTCATCATTAAAAGCTACAGCAATCATTCATACTGCTTTCCTAGTTATCACACTATAGGATTCTTCTTATTAATCAGTCTAGATGTTGATTATTTTATAAGTATTTTTCTGTTTCATATCATTGAAATATTAGTGAAATTATAGGCCAGTTTCTTATTGCATTTCACTTGCTTGTTAATTAGTTATTACGTTAAACAGAAAATAACACCATAACCTCACTGTAACATTTTTTACTACAAAACAAAATTTCATTTAGGATGGGTCCGTTTGAGGTCTATACCATGGCAGTTTATTTACTATAGTGCCAAAAGGCAACACCACCTTTAAGGCAGTTTCACAGCATAGTCCCCAAGAGCACATTATATCAATAAGGCTCTAATGTATTTCTTTTAGTAGTTTTAAATAACTGTAAAATTTATTCTACCTGGTTTTTATGGTTAAAATATATTCACTTCATTAGTTATTGAATTAAGAATGATTATCATTATTTGATTGGATATGTGATTTGAAGAGGGTTAAATAATCAAACTAAAATATTTTATTAGGACCTAAAAATGCAGTAGATAGCTACTTCTACACTTTATTACTGTATGGCACAAGAAAGAAGTGATGCTGGATACGTTAGAATTGAAATAAGGAATAAAAAATGCATTGCCATTTGTTTAATAATTATCTTTACAGAATACTAGTTTATTGACTTTTCTAGATGAATTTTTTGAAGAATTCAGAAATGTTTGTATTGGTCACAGATCTATCATGATTGATTTTCTGATGCATTTGAACATAAATGGAACCCTAAATGTATATTACTGATGCAAACTGTGGATAAAGTTGAAGAAAATAAAGTCTGAGATTTCTTTTCTCTTCTACCTCTTCTCTCAACATCATAGCATCCATTTTTGGTAGATATTTGATAGCTTGTGTTTATGTTCTTTAGCATGGAAAAATAGACTTTGAGAGGATATTCAAAGTAAGTTGTTTAAATTTTCAGATTCTTTTACATCATGTTATTTTCAGTATGTAATGCTTTCTTTAAAAACAATAATTTGGGTGGCTGGGTGGCTCAGTTGGTTAGAGTGCGTGCTCTGAAGAACAAGGTTACCGGTTTGATTCCCACATAGGCCAGTGAGCTGCACCCACCACAACTAGATTGAAGACAACGACTTGAGCTGAGCTGCCGGTGGGTGGCCGGATGGATCAGTGTGTTAAAGTGCGTACTCTTAACAACAAGGTTGTCAGTTCAATTCCTGCATGGGGTGGTGGGCTATGCCCCCCCCAAAACTAGATTGAGAACAGCGGCTTGACTTGGAGCTGATGGGTCCTGGACAAAACACACTGTTTTCCAATAAAGTTTTTAAAATAATAATCCCCTAGGATATCTTCACAAATAATGTCACCTTTATTTAAGACAGACTCTTTATATACGTAAATGTCAGATAAACCTTCACATAAAATCAAATTGTGGTTATTTTCATTGTAGATTTTAGTGTGATGTATATGATTGAATTACCCTTAAGCTATTTGATAAAAATTTAATCTCTCATTTTCAAGTTATTCTAAATTTTTTTAAATCCACATATTTTATTAAAATGACTTATTTATTCATAATTCTTATAAAAGTAGAAAGTCATTCAGGTAAATATTAAAAATAATAGTGCCCCTGTTTTATAGTTACTTACCCTAAAGTCTCAGATTTAAAGAAGTACTTATATAAGTAAATATTTGGCATACGTTGTTTGAAAACTATTCTGTGTTTATCACAGAATTTTGAATTATCTTTAGATAATGGTACTAATCTTGTTATTTTCTTTATTAAATTTTGATGTTTCACATGGAATGGTTCTAAGGTTCTCAGGAACCTGTCCCAGTGTCCAGACCACTCCCTGGGACTGGATTCCCTTTGATACACTACTGTATATTAATTTGGAAATGTCCGAATATTTTTTGTTTCTTAAGGTGTGATATCTTCTTTTCCTGCATTTAAAACATGAGAAAAAAATCCCCATGGTTGTGGTGTTTAAATAGCTTAGATTGTCTACAGGTGTGTGTGTGTGTGTGTGTGTGTGTGTGTGTTTAATGCAAGGCTCTAGTTGTTTTAGCAAAAGACAATCTTACTGCATTGGACAACCAGAGTTTGGAAGTTATAAGAATTCTGGTATCAGTAGTTTAGTATGGAAAGTTGATGATTGAATTATTTGAGTATTACCAAAATTTGTCAAAAGAGGAGATTCTTTTTATTTTTTATTTTTTTAGCTGAGGCATCCTGCCACCTGTTGGCCGCTGAGCTCAGGCTGGGAATCGAACCGGCGACCCTGTTGCTCAGAGCTCACACTCTTGAGCGAGCTTTTAACCAACTGAGCCACTCAGCCGGCCCAAGAGGAGAGTCTTTAAAATGTGATCTTTTAAAGATTTTAAAGAAATTATTGCATCTTATTTCCTGGTTCTCAAATTTATAATTTCAATTATCCTACCACTTAAGATTATGAAAAAAAAATTCACTTTTTGTACTCCATTAATATGCATCGAGAATCTACCTCAAGGGGTGAGAAATGTATTAGGTATATACATACATAAATAAATAAATAGCAATAGATTTTTCATATAGCAAATTGAATTTTCTAAAACTCTTCAACTATCTCAGTCACTTCTAATGGAACGAAGTACAAAGTAATGCTGTATAACATACCAAGTCATCATTAAAACTATACCTTAGGGCAGTGATTCTTTAATATGTATATATATATCACCTTATTAACCAAATGCCAATTGATTGAATTGTTCAAGGATGGAGTTTGATATTTGCATTTCTAACAGGGTTCCAAGTGATGCTGATCCTGCTGGTCCAATGACCAACTTGAGTAATAAGACTTTGTGGTCATTCAAGCTTCATGTTAATACCAGTTTTCTGTACAATAGTAGTTTGATATTTTAAGTGACGCCTCAAAGTCTTCGCAATAGGTAATTAACATTTTTAAATAGGTCTCTATTTTACTTTATAATAAAGTTTACTTAGTATATTTCCTTCTAGGAGTTTTATGGTTTTGCATTTTACCTTTATAATTTCTTAATAAAGAAATGTGTTTTACTTTATTAAGGACTTTTCAGTTTTTTTCTTTTTTTCTTTCATGTGGGAGTCAATCCAGCACCCTTGCTATTAAGAGCACACGCTCTATCCACTAAGCCATCCAGGTGGCAGCTCAGCTCAAGGTGTTGAGTTCAGTCCCAGCCACGGGTGGGCATAGTTCACAATCGAATAGGCAATCTTGTATTGGGAGCACGTGCTCTCTCACCAGCTGAGCCATTGTGCCACCTGTTGGTAGCTCAGCAGCAGCTCAGGCAAAGCTCACTGGCCCATGTGGAAATTGAACGAGCAACCCTGTTGCTCAGAGCTTGTGCTCTTAAGCAAACTCTTAACCAACTGAGCCACTCAGCTGGCCCCTGGGGGTTTTTTTATGGTTCAAAAGATGTGCTTTATGCCCTGATTAATACTGTTTCATAATTTTCTTTTCTTTTTTTTTTAAAGATTTTATTGGGGAATTGGGGGAGGGAACAGTGTTGGGGAATCAAGGAAGGGGAACAGACAAGTTGCTGTCCTTTTGTTCTTCAGTCTAGTTGTGGAGGACGTCGCTTCACTGGCCCATGATGGTATTGTGATCATTGCACTCTTCCCAGCTGAGGCGGATAGGTCGCTGGCCATTGGAAGGCCACTCATGGTGGCTCACGGCAGCTCACACCGGCTGCTGGCCGCTCACGCTGGCTGCTGGCCACTCACGGTAGCTTATGGCAGCCCGCTGCAGCCCCGCTACAGCCTATGCCATCGCCAGCGACCCACGGCAGCCCAGCTCCAGGTCGAGCTGTTGTTCACCATCTTCGTTATAGAAGGCACAGTGTCACTGGCCCAAGTGGGATCCGAACTGGCGGCCCTGCTGCTCAGAGCTCATGCTCCCAAGCCAACTTTTAACCAACAAGCCATTTGGCCAGCCCGATAATTTTATTTTCTTTTAAAAATGATTTTAAACATACATGCCTGTATAATTTTAAAGATAAAGGAAATTAGTCACATGAATAAGATATGGATTATAAAATGGTAATTTACATTCAAACAAATTAATATGTCAAATTAGCAAATATTAATGCATAACACCTTCTTTTCGAGTACTTACAAAACTACATTAATTTTTTTAGTTCTTGTTTTAAAATTAATTTCAAGTGTACAAACCAACATGTCTACTACCCATCTGATACCATACATAGCTATTTCAATACCATTGTCTATGCTTTCTACACTGATACATAATTCTCATCCCCATTTAATGGAGAAGCTGTTGTGCAGGGGCTGACCCTAAGGAGCAGGCTGTGTTTTAGCAGAGTTCTGGTGCCTGCCCAGTGTGTCTTTGAGTGTTTTGACCCCAGAGGCCCCTGGGAGATGCTCCACATCCGTCCAAACCTGGCCACCGGGCGTGCGAGCCACAGGGACCCCTCCTCAGGCCAAGTTAAGCTGCAGCCTGTGCTCTGCCCGGGACCATTTGGCATGAGCCACAGAGCAATCCACAGGTGGCCACCATTCAAGCTGGGCTTGGAGGTGCCTTGAGAGGTCAAGTGGGAACTGTGTCTGGCTGTTGCTAGTGCTGGGCGTAGAGCTGCTCAGCCAGAGGTACAGGACACACCGAAGCCAGGTGCTGCTTGTGTGGGTTTCATGAACCTTTGAGAGATTTTAGGAAAGTCTGCAGCATGAGCCAAAGCAAGTTGTTTATATGGAAAAGCCACTGGAAGCGGCTTGGGTGGGCCCAAATTTTGGGTGGGGCAGGGTCTCAGAATCAGGGCGAATGAACAGTGTTAGCCAGGTTAATGGAGGCTAGATATGGTGGCTGCCTGCATCTGCATGCGGGAGAGGGGAGGGCTCAACAAAGATGTGGTAGCTTCCATCAGCTCCTCCCTCCAGGAGAAAGCTGCCCATCTAGCCCTCACCCTGAAGTCAAACAATTCAGTTCCTCCCTGTGTGTCCCTGGCACCTTTCAAGTTGTTGCCCCAGTGCTGGAGCTCAGAGAGAGTAAGTCCGTGTGCAGGCTCTTCAAGAGGAATGCCTGGTACTGCAGCCAACCTAGCCTCACCCAGCCACAGTCTGCTGGTTTTCATAGCACAGAGTTATGTGGACTTCTCTCCCTGGCACTGAGACCCTGGGATGGGGAGCCTCACTTTTCCAGAGGGACCTCCACAGCCGAGATATACCTCCTGATTTTTAATGGTCACACATTGTTGTGTGACCAGCCTGTTCTGTGTCTCTGCCCCTCCTAAGAATCTCAAGTTGGTGTCTTCTGTATGTCTGTTGTAGGGCTTTGGTTTAGTTAGTCTTCAGGTGATTCTCAATGATGGTTCTATAGTTTGTTATTTTGATATGGTTGTGAGAAGAGGTAAGTACAGTGTTTACCTACTCCACCAACTTGACCGGATCTGCAGCAAAAACAAAGGTTTATGCGGATGGAGTGGATGAGTCTGTGAGATGGTGGTTGAGGAACTGATGTTTTGAGACTGGTAGAGTGAGAATCCTGAAAGTATTATCAAATAATATGGTGACCAAGTTTGTTTCAGAAATAGTTAGTCATAGGTGACAAAGTGTCCAGAGTGTTGTCATGGAAGTATGTGGCTTGGAAGTATGAGTCCAGAAATATATCCATCCCTATAAGGTCATTTAACCTATGAAAAAGGAAGCAAAATTTATATTGGGATAAAGATATCCTATTCAATAAGTGGTGCTGAGAAAACTGGACAGATATGTGCAAAGAAAAAAATGAAACTGGACCACTTTCTTATGCCATATACAAGAATAAACTTAAAATGGATTAATGACTTAAATGTAAGACTTGAAACCATAAATCTAGAAGAAAATATAGGAAGTAAACTCTTAGACATTACCCTTAGTAATATTTTTACTGATATATCTGCTCAGGCAAGGACAACAAAATAAAAAATAAATGGGACTACATGAAACTAAAATATTGTTGCACAGCAAAGGAAACCAACAAAACGAAGACATCCTACTGAATGGGAGAAAATATTAGCCAATGAAAAATTTGATAAGGGGTTAAAATCCAAAAATTATTATTATTGTTTTTAAAGATTTTATTGGGGAATTGGGGGAGGGGAACAGTGTTGGAGAATTGGAGAAGGGGAACAGCCAAGTTGCTGTCCTTCAATCTTAGTTGTGGAGGGTGCAGCTGGCTCAGCTCCAAGTCCGGTGACCATCTGGCCACCTCTCAGCAGCTTGCGGCCACTCAGCTCAAGGTGTCATGTTCAATCTTAGTTGTGGGGTTGGGGGCACAGCCCCTCATCCCATGCAGGAGACAAACTGGCAACCTTGTTAGGAGCACGTGCTCTCACCAGCTGAGCCATCCTGCCGCCTGTTGGCAGCTCAGCAGCAGCTCAGCTCGGACGCAGCTCACTGGCCCATGTGGGAATTGAACCGGCGACCTTATTGCTCAGAGCTCATGCTCTTAGCCAACTGAGCCACTCGGCCAGCCCCCAAAATTATTTTAAATACTCACACAAGTCAAGACCAAAAAATGTAACAATCCAATTAAAAAATGGGCAGAGAACCTGAACAGACATTTCTCCAAAAAGGTACTACATGTGGCCAATCAATATATGAAAAGATGCTCAATGTCACTAATCATTAGGGAAATGCAAATAAAAACCACACTAAGATACCACCTCACTCCTGTCAGAATGGCTATCTTTAATAAATCAGTAGACAACAAGTGTTGACAAAGATATGGAGAAAAGGGAACCTTTGTGCACTGTTAGTGGGACTGCAAATTGGTCCAGCCACTGTGGAAAACAGTATGGAGGTTCCTCAAAAAATTAAAAATGGAACTACCTTATGACCCAGCCATTCCACTCCTGGGTATTTATCCAAAGAAATCTAAAACATTAATTCGAAAAGATACGTGCACCCTATGTTTACTGCAGTGCTATTAACAATAGCCAAGATATGGAAACAACTAAAATGTCCATCAATAAATGATAAGATAAAGAAACTGTGGTACATTTATACAGTGGAGTATTACTGTGCCATAGAAGAATGAAATGTTATCATTTGCAACAACATGGATGGACCTAGAGGATATAAGCTAAGTGAAATATGTCAGACTGAGAAAGAAGAACACCGTATGATCTTACTTATATGTGGAATCTAAAGAACAGAATAAATGAGCAAACAATACAGAAATAGACTCATAGATACAGACAACCAACTGATTGTTGCTACCATGTTCCCCTGAAACAAAGACCTAACTGGAAAATAAGCCCTAGCATGATTTTCAGGATGCTTGTAATATAAGCCCTACACCAAAATAAGACCCAGTTAAGATCATCAGCCAGACATGAATGTATTTGAATAAATGTAGGTTTTTGTACATCAATCAATGAATAAAATGCATCTTTTGGAGCAAAAATTAATACACAACCCGGTCTTATTTTGGGGGAGTGGGAGAGAAAAGTGAAGGGATTTGGAAGTACATATTGGTAGTCACAAAATAGTCACGAGGATGTGAAATACAGTAGAGGAATCTAGTTAATGTTGTAAAAGCTATGTATAGTGTCAGATGGGCACTAGACTTGTCAGGGAGATCACTTCATAAATTATATAAATGCCTAAATACTGCATTGTACATCTGACTCTAATTTGAAATAATACTGAATGTCAACCATATACATGTATCACGTCCCACGTGACAAGGGCTGGGGAGTTCGAGGAGGGGCGACGAAGGGTTAAGAAATCACAAGAGTGAAAAATAGTTTCTATGTCTTGCTAGGGAGACCGCATCATGGATGGGGAAGAGGCTTGATCACTGCACTGTACACCTGAAGCTGACGTTGTATAATATTGTATGTCAACTATAAGTGACTATGTATACATAGTCACTGGACGTATAGTGTGGGAGTGAAGTCAAGGGAATTGTAATAGATATGTATGATATTGGGGAGGGAGTGGGACGGCGGATTGGGAGCGGGGAGTTGTCACTTCGAGGGGTAAAAAGTATAACTACTGCACTGTGTTGTACAGCTGAAACTAATTCTAAAAAATGTGTCTTTCACAATAAAACATAATTTTTTTAAAAAATGTAGAGTTTCTGCCGGCCAGGAGTCTCATCTCTGCAGACCGAGAGAGCAAGCCCTGAAACTGGCAGGCGGATAATTTTATTTACCACTGTCACAAAGAAGTCAATTTGAATATCTATACCCAGTTAATTGAGTCCATTAGACCGGCAGCTGCTTCACCGAAACTCATTGTGATCAAGCACCAGTTGTGCTTTCACAATACGTATGATCCCCGGGATGGCCTCAGCATTCCGAGACCACCGGATAAGGAAGTTTTACCGAGATCATTTCCTCGGGTCTCAGCATTCCAAGACACTTCCTTATGACTCCAAAGCATCAGTGTGCAGGAGCATTCGAGTCGGCTGCTGCAAGGTGACATACATGGAGATGAGGTTGGAAAGGTAGACTGGGATAGGTTATGAGAAACCCTGAACTCCATGAACAGGAATTTAGCCATAATTCTGTAAGTAAATGAACACTAATTAAAGTTTTTATGCAAAGGAATATTCAGTTTGGACTTCCAGAGAGATGTATGGATGGCAGTGTGGCAGATAGGATAAGAGGGAAGATTGGCAAGAAATCTGAGAGAAACATTTTTTTGTGAGACATGATGAGGACACAGACTAGGTCAATTGCAGTGTTGTAGGAGAGGAAGGGACTGATATGAGAGACTTTTTTAGGAGTGAAATCAACAGAACTTGATGAGTGGCTGCATGTGGGCATTGATGGTGAAGTCAAGAATATTCTAGGCTTTCTGACTTGAATCATATTGATGGTGATGACATTACCAATATAAGGAGGGTAGTAGAAAAAGTGTATTTGGAATAGGGAAGATAAGTTCTATGTTTATTGAACTTGAGTTACCTAAACCGTACAATTTCCTATTGTAATTTTATTTGATTTTTCACCCCTTTTTTATGAAACTTTTTTCTTCCATTTTATTCCACATTCCTACTTGAATCACAGAGAGTAGCTGGAGTGATATGAACAAGACAAGTTCCAGGTAAGCATGACAGAGAGCAAAATATGTCCTTTTATCTAAAGATAACCAGGAATCAATCAATTGATTGTTCCCTGGGCTATATACTGACAGCCTGTGATGTTTCAACAAACTTGGAATAAATATCAACTATAAATATATATACACACACACCTATACATATATATGTATATTTGTGTATATATATTATATATAGTCACTGGATATGGAGTACAGCATATGGAATAGTGTCAATGGAATTGTGACAGCTATATATGATGTCAGAGGGGTAGTAGATTGGGAGAGGGGGGTTATCACTTTGTGAGGAGTGTAAATTTCTAACTATTACATTGTTTTGTACACCTGAAACTAATTTCAAAAATGGACAAAAGATCTGAACAGACTCTCACCACAGAAGATATATAGATGGTAAATAGCATATGAAAAGATGTGCCACATCGTGTGTCATCAGGAAATACAAATTACAGAAACTATTAAGTACCACTGCACTCCTATTAGAATGGTCAAAATCCAGCACACTGACAGCACCAAATGCTGGTGAGGATGCGGAACCACAGGAACTCTCATTCATTGCTGATGTAATGCAAAATGGTACAGCTACTTTGGAGTTTCTTACAAAACTAAACCTACTCTTACCATATGATCCAGCAATCTTGCTCCTTGGTATTTACCCAAAGGAGTGTAAAACTTATTTCAGCTAAAAAATTTGCCCATGATGTTTACAGCAGCTTTATTAAGAACTTCCCAAACTTGGAAGCATCTAAGATGTCCTTCAGTCATAAGAGTAAATAAACTGCGGTACCCCCAGACAATGGAATATTACTCGATGCCAAAAGGAAATGAGCTATGAAAAGACATGAAGGAAACTTAAATACACATTACTAAGTGAAAGAAGCCAATCTGAAAAGGCTACATACAGTATGTATGATTTCAAATATATGACATTCTAGAAAAGGCAAAACAATGGAGTAAAAAGATTAGTGATTGCCAGGGATTGGGGTGAGGGTGGGATGAATACAGGCAGTGCACAGCGGATTTTTTAGCACGCTGAAATTACTCTATGATACATGTCATTATACATTTGTCCAGTCCCTTAGATTACACGACACGAATAGTGAACCTTAATGTAATTGGGTGATAATAATGTGTCAATGTAGGTTCACCAATTGTAACAAATGTACCCTCTGGTGAGGGATGTTGATAATGGGAGAGGCTGTGCATGTGTGGGGTAAGAGGGATATAGGAAATCTATGTACCTTTCTCTCCATTTTGCTGTGATCCTAAAACTGCTCTAAAAAATAAAGTCTTTAAAAAATTTTTCAAAAGCCAAAAAACAAAAAATCTTCCAGGGAAGACCTGTTCTCAAAGGGTTTGTGTACCTACACATTGATAATGCTTTATGAATTCACTGGAGCCATTTACTTCTCTGTCAAATGAGAAAAATCAATCCACAGATTGAATCTTAATTTTTAAAAATCTGCAAGGGTTAATTATAGATAAAATGTTTCCCTTTCCTTAGAAGCCAAGGACTTGTTTTACTAGTCCCACCCAAGAGAAATTAAGTATTTTCTTTTTCTTGAATTTCTTTGTTTTTCTGACAAAGCTGTTTTTATTTATTATATCTAATTCCACAGAACTCTCTGATTTCAATAGCTAATAAAAATAAATTCCCCAGAGGAGAAAAAAATAATGAACAAAGAGAGAAAATAAGCCAATAGTATGACATGGTATGAAAGCACAACTGGCTGTGGACTAATTAATAAACAACACCCAAGAAGACTGGGTTCTTAAAATCATTTCCCTAATTATGGTCATGATCTGTGCCTTCCAAGTATAATATAGCATGTGTAGCATTTTCACAAGGCTAGAGACACTGGTAACAAGATGTCTATTTTCATTAGAGTTTTTCAGGTCATGATATGTAAGCAAAGATGTCTATCTTATATATTCCTAGGAAACTAGGATAGGAAATCTTTAAGATATGAAGGTTGATATTTTTGAAAACATTTTTAAATGAAAATGATAGATTCATGAAACTTTCAGTCTTCATGAGGGTGACCACTTAGCCCAGTTGGGTACAGCTTGGTACTGATAACACCAAGTTTGCTGGTTCGATCCCTGCATGGGCCACTGTGAGCTGCACCCTCACTAAACTAGTCAACTATGCCATTGTAGCATGAAAGCAATGTGTAACCAATTACCATGGCTGTTACCCAATAAAGTTTTTTTTTTAAATCAGTCTTCAAGATTTCTAGGATGCTCAGGAATTTCAAGGAGTGGGTGTTTTCCCCCTCTAATCCAAAGCAAGTTTCTTCTGTAAAATCCACTGCCAATTTCCTCTTTCTTTAATTTAGGTTATATTATGTAATGGGCAGGGGATATAAGTCAATCTTCCCAGATGTATTTTGTTTTAAAGTTCTATCTCTGGACTATCTCCTAGTTTTTTCTAGTTTAAAGATCTTTTAATGTAATTTTGATTCTGAATGTTACTTGGAGTGAGAAAAGAGAGATGGAAGCATTCTCATGGGGAAAAAGAGAAAGAGCCGTCAATACCTATTTGCCAGTACTTCATATTTTTTTGCTTATGACTTGGCTTTCTACTCTTGTATACTTCCTCTATTTGTGCCCAGAAATTTCATACTGATTCTTTATTTTTCAATCTGCTAGATCAACCCTGTCTGGATTAGGAATTAAAGAACAGAGATTAGATTATGAAGCATTATATAGAATGAGGAATCTGCAGGAAAAGAAGAATGAAGAGGGAACCAGAAGATCTGGAGATGGACCTAATCAAATGTATGAAGCAGACACTTATCTTTGGTACATTATTTTCCTTGTTCATTCTCTCTCCCCACTCCACCATCATACTTTGGCTTTCATTCCTTTCCTGCCTAGCCTGATTTTCATTTCTGTGGGGCCTTGTCCCTTGCTAGCTTGTTAGCTATTTCCTCTAAGATATTAATGGACATCTAAAAATATTATCCTTTTCAGAGGTTTTTGCATTTTACTAAAAGTCTGTAAAAGATTAGAATTTCTTTCTAGGTCCAAAAATGAATTCCTAATTGTTTAATGGAATTAGCTTCACCATTTGTGTAAGGCTGTCCTTTGTGCCCCTGCTAACATACTTGTGAATTTCATAGCTGACTCCCTCTGGAACCTCACTCTTCCAGCTACCCTAGTCTGACCAGGCTTTGTACATATTCAACTCCCAGAAGATATTAGTACTTTAACTAGGATAGTAAAAGAGAAGTCTGGTAGATAATATGCATGAGGAGGAGAATGGACAATACCATATGCAGGGACATACACATGTATGTATATATATCACATATAAATCTCTTACGATCAATCCAAACAACAGTATAAGAACCTTTCTCACAGGGGGCATATGCTTGACCACTGCATTCAGCAAAAGAATATTTTTATTTGTTTCAGGAAACTTCTTGTATCTATGATTGCTTAGCTCCTAGCTTATTCTTGGATTGTTTTCAAGTGAAATATGATTTATTACATCTGTGTTACAGGCTTGAAAATAAATTTGTTTTTTTACTCAGAAACTAGCGACTTTCTTTCTCTCTCTCTCTTTCTCTCTCTTTCTCTCTCCCTATCTCTCTCTCTCTCTCTCTCTCTCTCTCTCTCTCTCTCTCTCACTATATGTGTGTATTCCCTTTGAACTAGTTTTTCTCCTTTTTTCCAGGGGGAAACATATGGTTTTGCAGGGATAGATACTTACACCCTATTGCTCTAGGGAATTGTAAGATGCAGCCAAGATGGCCTTGGAGACTTTGGGAGTAAAAGGAGAACACATAGAGGCTTAATTCTTTTTAAGACCACCCAGATCTTAAAGATGGACTGGAAAAAAATAGAAAAAGAGAATATAAAAGAAAAAGAAAATGAGGAAATTATCTGCTTTAATATGACGTTCTACCATCCTTTTGGAAAAGAACAGTTTGAATGAATAAAGGTACAGATGGGACTATAATAAATTGGAAGGTATGTAAACATGGTGTTTTGGTTGTGAACTTTTTTTCCAGTAGCAAGAGTGCCAATATGTTTCCCCTAACTTCCTATAAATTGATTTCCTGTGCATACGGACCTTAATGTCTTTATGTCTTTTCAAAAATCAACTGCAGGCTGATAACTGACTACCAATCTCTGTTCTCCCCTTCTCCCTGTGCACACAACTAGACTACATGTCCCAGCTCCCCTTACAGTTAGGCTTACAGTTAGGTTAGGCCATCTGACTAAGTTCTCTCCAATATAAAGGGAACAGAAGTTACATATGTCAATTCCAGGACTTGCCCATAAAACGTCCACACATGCAATTCCAAACTTTATTTGCCCCTCCATGGGAAGGAATGGTGGCAACCAAAGAGACATTGGAAACCACACATTGAAAGCAGAAAGGCTGCATGGTGACCTGAATATCCACTCTGGATTGTTACATTAATAAGAATTAAGACTTTGTTGCTTTTGAACCATTACATGTTTGTGTTTAACAGCAGTTGAATCCCATTACTACATTGTAGTAAGAGAGCACAGTGTCCCCCACAAAATGTAACACAATTCTGAGTATAGGGTAGGTACTCAATAAATAATTGTTGCATGAATGAGCCACTACACTAACCCATTCATGAAAGGTCTCCCAGAACGTATAATTACCATGGAACACTGATAAGCAAAATTCCTCCATTTGCACATAATCACATTAATTTTAAATGAAAATTGATATTCTGGTACTGAGCACTTACGGAATGCCATGCTTTCCTTGCAAAAAATCCTGATGAGGGAGATTATATTACCTCTATTTAACACCCGAGAAAACTGAGATTCAAATAATTAAGCCACTTTCCCAAGGCTGCACAGCTCCTAAATGGCTGAACCAGGATTCAAATTCAAGCCTGTCTAACTTCAAAACTCTTTCCATTACACCCTGCTTCCCAAAATATGTTTTTGGCTTTATACACCATGTTTCTTGTTTAGATTTATAATTCTGAGAGTACAGTATGAATCAGAGCAAGGTGTAATCATTTGGAACTTAATAAATCTCAATAAAGTAATAATAGA
This sequence comes from Hipposideros armiger, assembly GCF_001890085.2. Classification (NCBI taxonomy): domain Eukaryota; kingdom Metazoa; phylum Chordata; class Mammalia; order Chiroptera; family Hipposideridae; genus Hipposideros; species Hipposideros armiger. The sequence goes on from NW_017731980.1 coordinate 766,417, forward strand.
TGAATTATGTAATCTTAGTCAATTAATAGAACGATTTAGTCTGGTAATCAACTTATGACCATCTCTTACACTCTTTCTTCCTAAATGATCTTTAAAATTATAGAGTAAATATAGTAAAAGCTCAGCTAGAAGGCATGGGGATTGAACTTTAGCTACCACAGCTAGACGATTTTCTGGTTAGGGATCAGTAAAGCAAAACAAGACATTTTAATTTTAGTCCTTACTTTTTGGAAAATCTTTCAAAATTCAGAAATTAATTTTCTGACTGTTGAACAGACTTGCAGTGGTATTCCAAACTAGGGAAATGTACTCTAGGGTTTTGTTTAGATGGGCATTTGTGTTGAGTATACATAAAAGAATGTACATTTATTTATATTTATTTTAATAAAAAATAGTGAATCTGTTTTATTTAATAATATATATATATATTATTATACACAGATGCACTCACACACATATATAAAATGTTATCATAATTTAGTCTTTTTGACAACAGGGTCACATGTGAGGTCATAATGTTACTAATAATGTAAGCACAAGTGAACAAGTAATTGACAGCATTCTTTGTCAACCACATTAGTTTAAATACAAAACAAAACAAATCCAAAATGATAATGATCTAATTAGGTCTGCTAACATGTTGGCCCACAAAGTTCAAAATTAACAAGAAGACTGATACATTAATTTATATCTTGTATAGTAACAGTAAACTTCAGCCTAAATATGTTTTGTACCTTAAGATATTAGCTAATTATGACACTGCATGTGTATAATTTATAAATAAACATACACCTACTGAGAGGATGTGTTCAAAATAAGAAAACACAATGGAGTTTATCTACAAAATTTGGAGACTGTCTGAATACAATCCTTTTTTTTTCTACTGTATTGACAATGTTTACATGTCTGTTTTCTATGCTAAATACTAATATCCTTGAGGGGAGAGGGACTGTCTTATGTTTCTATCTATAGAGTATGTAGCTCTTGGTTATGCAGTGGTAGGTGCTCCATTAACCTCTGCTAAATGGGAAACAGAAGTTCCCAGCCAGCTTTAAAATGAAACAAGGATTAAAACAGCCTGAGTTCTATTATCAAAGAGACAATTTTTGGTCATGTGATATTTTAAAAATGCACGTTTATATTTCTCATCTAGAAAATTAGGTGAATACTTCCTGCTCTACCTATCTCAATCGTTTCTTATGGAACTCACTTGTAACAATAAATATAAATTTTAAAGCAATATACAGCTCTGATGCATTCATTTTTTTTTAGCTGAGCCATCCTGCCACCTGTTGGCAGCTCAGCCGCAGCTCAGCTCAGGCCATGAGTCAAACCAGGGACCTTGTTGCTCAGAGCTCAAACGCTTGAGCGAGCTCTTAACCAACTGAACCACTCGGCCGGCCTGATGCATTCATATTTTTAAATAGAAACTACTTTGGAAGCTTAGTGTCATTAAAAACTAAGCTTAGAAAATGACAAATGAGGGCCTGCTGTGTGGCTCAGTTGATTAAGAGCTTGCCTAAGAGTGCCAGCTCTGAGCAACAGGGTCACCGATTCAATTCCCACATGTGCCCAGAGCTGAGCTGCCACTGAGCTGCCAACAGGTGGCAGGAAGGCTCAGCTGGTGAGAGCACATGCTCCTAACAACAAGGCTGCCTGTTTGAATGGTGGGCTATGCCCACCCGCAACTAATTGAAAACAGCACCTTGATCTGAGCTTGCTGCACCCTCTACAACTAAGACTGAAGGACAACAACGTGGCTGTTACCCTTCCCCAATTCCCCAACACTGTTCCCCTCCCCCAATTCCCCAATTTAAAAAAAGAAAATGACAAATGAGAAAAATGTTAACTATGTCGCCAAAGTGAAAATAAGAGACTTCTGGTGTGTTTAGCCTATGGAATGGCGATAGTTCAATCGTTCAAACAAATTGTTTCCACGAACATGCTGTAAATGTTTCAAGATTTTTTGAAAAATAGAGGGAGATGTAGACATTGCTTACAATTTCTAAATGCCTCTTATATTCCAAAGTAGTTAGCATTCCCTTTGTTCTTGTTTTAGTTAGTTCTATTTAAAGATAACTTTTTTAGAAATAAGAAATTAAGATGGAAAGCATAAAAAGGAAACCCAAATGGGGCAGCTTTCCTTTTTTTGTTTTGTTTGAGAACTCATTTCCTGAGAATGTGAAGGCCTGCAGTCACATGAGAAGGCACGTCTAATAACTTAATTTCTATTTTGTTAACTAAAGTAACCGAATGCCTTTGCTTTTGTTTGTTTTTTTGTATGTTCGATTTTTTTTTTAGTGTGAGGAAATACACTATAGCAGTTTAATGAAACCAGGGAGATGTGGCACCATTGGAGAAAGGAGTTTGGTATTAAAACCTCAAGGTTTTTAATAGGTAGGGACCCCAGAAACAGAAATAAAAGTAGTGAAGTTCATATGCAGTGAGGCTGACCTAGCCACCTGATGAAAATTAAAGTTCAAGAGAGATCCAGGTGAGATGTTTTCTGATTATGCTCTGACATTACTTCTCAGTGTTTTTCTGAACATTTTTGTACTTTCTTCAGCTCTTCACAAACTACTTGCTGTTACCATTCCACAAATCAGTACATGGTTGTCTCCATTTTATTTTCATTTTCCTTCTGCTATTCTCCTCCTTTTGCTTCTTGCATGTGTGCCCTTGTCTAAGTGTTTATAAATACTACATATGTGATTGTGTATATGAATAGATATATCTAATTAAATGATGATGAAATGCAACTTGTGAGCGCTGAATAAATGTTTTGAAATAAAAAAGTGAAAGCAATATCCAATAATTGCAGTTGGATAAATTATACTTGCTATTTCTGTTTTCGACTTAATGATTTAACTGGTGATTGATGCCTTCACCATTATATCAAAATAGAGCATATCATAGTGCAAATCTGTATACTAGTTATCCCTCAGAGGGGTTGTTCAATTAATTCATTTAGAACATATTTATTTAACACTAAATGTGTCTCAGGTACTATTTTAGGTACCTGGGTATCATTAGTCAACAAAATAGACAAAAATACCTGCTATATAGAGCTTACAGTCTAGAAGAGGGGGACAGGCTATAAATGACAAAATAACCAACTAATTAACTAACTAAATTATATTATATACTAAAAGAAAATACATGCTTTGAAAAATTTAGAAATAGTAGGTGTTCTGTGTGTGTGTTGGGTGAGGGTGGGGGAGGGTGTTGGTACAGGTTGCAATTCTCAATACAGTGCCCGCAGTATATGTCTTCAGGAGACATTTGAAAACCCAGAGGACCAAGTCAGTTACTGAACCAGACTGATCTTTTAGATCCCCTCAAATCTCACCACAAATGTGATGCCTATTCTGTCTATGTGTAGGTTTGGTCCCAGTTGTAAACCATGTTAGGGTTAAATCAAGACAGCACCATTCCTTTCTCTTGCTAAGAGTTTGATTCAGGAGCTTTGCAGAAGCATTAGTTCTTGTGCTATTTTATGTAATACATAGAAAAACAGCTTTTATATTGGCAGTACTTTCATACATTCCAAAAGTTCAAATTTCAAATATACAACATATGGTAATTAGGCCATAAAAATGCACCTTGGGATGCACTATGTGTTTCTCCAAAAAATGTACTTCACAATATGATGTGGTCTGGAAATGAGGACAAGTATGTAGTGCTTAGCCGAAATATTTATCTGGTGACATAAGAATCGGAAGGAGCCAAGAACTGCATCATCCACTCCAGATTTCTGGCTTCCTCCCATAAGTCTAAACATTTGTTTCCTGAGAAATACCACTTGAATAATTTCTTGGCTTCTGGAAAGGATACCACAAAGCTAAAACTGCATCGAACTTATTTTATTTTGTGAGCTGGTGTCAAGACTTCTAATTTTTTAAATTTGTATTTTTTTGTACTGTGGTAATGCAGCTATATTTTGGATATTATGGGCAATATTGCTTATTACTAATCTGGGAGATAAAATTTTAGGGAAGGAGCAGATTCTATAGACCCCATGGAAATTCTGAAGAGTTTCAGAATGCAAACCATAAAAAGAGACACTCAAATCCAGGCAGAGCTTTCCAGAATCCTGAAGCAAGGCATCTATCTACCTAGAGAAACAGAAGATAGGTCAAACGATATAAGAGATGTACTCTGAGGGGAATGTTGAGAGAACTGTATTCATTAACCTAGAAGAAGAGAAACCTGAGGGATAATTTAATATTATAATTATCTTAAAATATCAATGGCTCTGATGCAGAGAATAGTCAAAAATGGTCTGTCTCTCTCTCTCTCTCTCTCTCTCTCTCTCTCTCTCTCTCTCTCTCTCTCTTTTAGATGATTAAATAGACTTAAGAAAGGCCATGGGAAATTTGGTTAGACTTAAGGAGGCATCTTGATTGTGAAACACTGGAAGTGGTCCCTGAAGAAAGTTGTGTGGAATCTTCTTTCTAGAGAGATTTATAAATAGGAGAGTCTCATTTGTCTGTGATAGGTAGAATGTATAAGCAAAACCTATGACTCTAAGGTTTCTTCTGTAGTACTACTTTGGGTACACCAGCAATTTGGAATCATGTTACCCTGTATAATGTTGGGGTGTACTGGCATGATTTGCATTTAAATTATTGGTTAAGTGATATTAAAAACATCTTCTATAAAAATTATAAACTTTAGTTTTCTTTCATTTCCAAACATCACAACAATCTGAGTATTATCTCAGTATGTTTTTTTACTGTGTCAGTAATAATTATTTCCTTGGTGATGATTAAAATAATGTGAACTATTCCAGTCCACACATGTCCTGTTAGCTTAAACATTTGGTAAAAGGAAAGAGCCTTTATTTGAATAACATCCATAGATGTCATCAGCACGTTAAAACATTTAATGTTATTTTTCATAAGTTAATTTGCTTTTAACTGATATTCTCTTTACACAGGGCTTGTAGAGACAGTTCACAAGAAGTGGCTGGATCTCACACACATTTGGAAAGGTAACTTTTAATCCTCTTAAAAATGTATAATAGAATTGTGTAAAATAAACATATTTGTAATAAAGCAAAATTTAAACTATTTTTGGAGAATAAAGTTTAATATGACATTGAAAGTTCTCAAGATTATTTTACTGTTGAGGAAATTGAGATCCTAAGAAAAGGAAGTTTGTATCCAATGAGGGTCAAAACTCAGGTCTTACTCACAGTCTAGTGCTCTTTAAGACACAAGTCACTAAATCTTTCCCTGTTTTGGTGGTTGTCTGATGAGGAGGTATGAGTATGTGTGTATGTCTGTTTGGGCTAAGAATCTGTTGATCAATAGAAATATGACACCCACATGAAAATGAGACATGATTCAGAACAGTATGTTATTTAAAGAAGAGGAACACAAGAAAGTTACCATGGCAGAGGGAGACTGATACAGAAGATGTTTAGAAATGACATTTTCTCTTGGAATTTCTAGAATAAGGGGTGAGGAGGACAAGGATGAGATACTAGTCTACCATGCATGAAAATAGAAACAAATAGTTAATATCATGGGAATTTGCCTCATATGAAACATCATAGATGATAGTTAAGAAATTCAAGGTGGCACATGTTGACCACAGCAAAATTCCACCAAACCTTATGAAAAATGCTTCATAACTATTGAATTTCTCACAAGTATTGAATTTTTTTTCCTAAGGTGTTTATAGTAAGCAGCATCTATGTAGCTTGGAATTAGATACATTCTGTCTGTGTCATTAAGTATTTAAGTTATATAGCAAATGAGAATTGTCAAGCAGTGTGGCACTCTAAAAGACTTATGGTAATGTGGAAGGCCAGTACCACTGAAATGTTAAATTAAGGAAAAAGCAGATATCCCAAATTTATGCACAAGCAAGCTAAATTACCCTAAATAAAAACCATGTTTCCATCTCAAGTTCTGCTGTCCCAGACAATTCAAGTTCTCCCTCATATTTTTTCTCCCTCTGACCCATCTTCCCTGGCCCCACACAGATATGTACTGTGTGTTAGACTCCAAGGACTCAAAGATGAATAAAAATATATTTCCTTCCCTCAAGAAGCTCACAGTCCAGTCCAGGGAGGTAGAGAGGTAAAGAGACATTTATGAAGCAGCCCACTAAATACCATGATAGCAGGAAGCATTGTTCCATATGCGCCTATGGAAACCTACTGTATTTGCCGGCGTATAAGACGACTTTTTGGCCCTGAAAAATATGCCTCCAAGTGGGGGGTCGTCTTATACGCCAGGTACACTTCAGATAGACTGCCCATAGTGCTTGCCCCATGCCATAGTGGCCTCCCGATGCCCGCCCACTTCATTCCACATACCGTTCAGGCATCAGCAGCGCTGCTGGGTGTATGCTCAGCTGTTATGCGATTTTGCTGTTATGCGATTTTACCACACTTGCAAAATCGCACACAGCCGACCATATAACAAACTCTGTATTTTGAGTGGAAATGTTAGGGGGTCGTCTTATACGCCCAGTCGTCTTATACGCCGGCAAATACGGTAGGCTTTGGGTTTCAGCAAGGGGATGATGTCTGAGTAGAGTGTTTAATGATAAATAGGAAGATCTCAGTATATTTTCTTTGGATTATTGAATGTATGTCCTAGCTGGATTTCTTGCTAACATGCTTGTCCTACTACATTATGAGGGAGCTTCTAGTGCAAAGACAACAACGCATAAGAAATTCATGAGGTATCTGGGGAAATGCCAAATGTTTGATATGATTTTATTGAGGTGTGAAAGGATCCAAGTAAAGAAGATAAACAGAGGGCCGGCTGAGTGGTGCGATGGTTAAGAACTGGCTTGGGAGGCCAGAGGGCCCCGGTTCGGATCCCACATATGAGGGCCAGTGACACTGCCCTCCACAGTTAAGATGATGAACAACATCTCAACCTGGAGCTGGGCTGCTGTGAGTCACCGGTGACCGCAGGTGGGTTGCCATGGACTACCGTGTGTAGCCAGCAGCCAGCGTGAGCGGCCAGCAGCCGCAGTGAGCGGCCGTCCAGAAGCCGGCGACTGATCTGCCTCGCCCGGGAAGAGCGCAATGATGGTGCCAACTTGGGCCAGTGAAGCAACGTCCTCCACAACTAGACTGAAGAACAAAACGACAGCAACTTGTCTGTTCCCCTTCCCCCAATTCCCCAATAAAAATCTTTTAAAAAAAAGACAAACAGAGGCTAAATCATGAGGTGCCTTATATAACATGAACCCTGTTTTGTAGAAATTGAAGAGCAGTAGACTATATTATAAGTGGAAGACTAACACGGTCCAATTTACATTTTGGTCTTCTGGCTGCTAAGGGGAGAATAGGTTGGAGAAGGGTAAGCATGATGGCAGGAAGCCCAGTTAAGAGGCATCATGAGGAAGATGATGACATCCCCAGATAGGGCCGTGATGGTGGGAATAGAGAGAGGTGGACAGATTGAAGAGGCAATTAGGAAATAGTATTGACAGGACTTCATGTTGGATTCATTGTGGTGGATGAAATAAAAGGAGAGAACAAGGATTATCTTATCTGGCTTGAGCAACTACAATAGATAGCAGTGCCATTCTCTGAAATCTGGAACATAGGAGGAGGATCGCTTCTGGGTGTGTGAGGAAGATGATGAGTTCAGGTCTGGACATGTTGAATTTGACTTGCTTGTGAGATATCTAGGTGAAAATTTCTAGTAAGCAATTGGATATAATGGGCTGGATCTCAGGAGAGTAGTATGTACTCTCCCTTGTTTGCTCTTCTGAATGCCCTTAGAGTCCACCCTCCACAACTTAGCTCTTGATTCCATACTGTCCTGGACCCATCCTTTATTTTCCCTTGTTTTCTTCTAGTTCCCAAAGACAGGCATTATATAACCATCTGTACCTTTTGCAATGCTTACCTGACTTATAGGTATATGACTGAGGACTTCGTAAAGGTTTCTGAAGACTTGCATTTGGCTACCTCACCACTGACGCCATTCAGTGAAAAAACAAAGACATTTTAATACTTATTAAAGGGTGCAGAGTATATTTAAGTGTTTATAAATAGCTACAAATATCACAAGTCAGTTTAGGTTTATGACAAATTTTATTTGAAACATTTGTAGGATATTTTCCATTACCTTTTCCCCCTAATTTAGGTTTTCCCATCTTTAAGAAGAAGTGGAAATAATAACTGCTTTTCTACACTGGCTTCCTTACAATCCTTTATTCTAACATCTGAGATTCTGCATCCCACTCTGGCATATGGAACTGATAAACTAGGGAAGGGATCTGGTCACTGTTATGTAATGTTTGGAGCCTTATAATTATCTGTGGATGTGGTATCCTGAGACACTCTGCGTCACTTTCTCCAAAGGAAGGGCCTCTTTTGTATCAACAGTGGAACCTAAGGGATTTCTGTTCATCATTTACAGAAAATGGTTCCTCTTACTAAAAAAGAAATACAGGATGCATAGGCATTGTTACCAAGTGTGAGAATGAAGTCTTTGGTGGCTTTGCAATTCTTGTTTTTCCACCTCCTTCCTTTTTGATACTTTTTCATTATATTTACCCTCCCTCTTGTAGGATGTTTTAAATTTCATTTATGCATGCATCCATGTAGTCATACATTCATTCCTTACACATCATTAAAATTTACCAGTCCTTAGTCTCTGTACTTTGCAAAATACTCAAGGTAGAACATACAATACTAAAATTTATATGAAACCATAAAAGCCCCAAGATAGCCATGGCAATCTTGAGAAATAAGAACAAAGCAGGAGGTATGACGCTACCTGACATAAAATCATGCTACAAGGGTATAGTAGTCAAAACAATGTGGTATTGATATAAAAAAAGACATATATCAATGAAACAAAATAGAGAGCCCAGAAATAAATCCATGCATATATGGTCATTTAATCTATGACAATGGAAGCAAGAATTTACAATGGGGTAAAAACAGTGTATTTAATAAGTGGTGCTGGGAAAACAAGACAGACACATGCAAAAAAATTGAAGCTGGACCACCTTTTTATTCCATATATAAGAATAAATTCAAAATGGATTAAAGACTTAAATGTAAGACCTGAAACCATAAAACTCCTAGAAGAATATATAGGAAGTCAATTTGCAGACATTACCCTTACTAATGTTTTTACTGATATATCTCCTCAGGCAAGGGAAGCAAAACTAAAAATAAACATGTGGGATTGCATCAAACTAAAAAGTTTTTTTCACAGCAAAGGAAACCATCAATAAAACAAAAAGACATCCTACTGAATGGGAGAAGATATTTGCCAATGACACATCTGATAATGGATTAATATTAAAAAATTATAAAAAATGTGTACAACTCAACAAAAACACAAACAACCCAATTGAAAAATTGACATGAAGAGACATTTCTTTAAAGAGGACATACAGGGCCGGCTGAGTGGCTCATTGGTTAAGATTTGGCTTGGAGTTTCTTAAATGACGAAGAAGCCAGGAAGATCCTTCAGGTGCTGGAAAGAAATGAAGAGCTCCAGAGGGCAGAGAAGGACAGGATAAGCAAACTCCAGAAAACAAAGAGAGATGTCAGATGGCTTCAAGGAGTGACTGGTGAATGGTTTGAAAAAATTCAAATAAAAATGTTTTGCAATGAAACAGATGTTAGCCATATGTTAATAAAACCCCTTACATACAGGCTAAAGAAGGGGATGGCAGAAAATGATTCTATGGACTTACAAACATCAAGATCGAAAAATATACCTAATCAAAGAAATCCAACACCTGTTCCTTCTCGTCTGCGCTTCAGATCATTTTCTTTCCTGTTCTCATTCGAAAAGTCTGGAAAGGAGACTTTAAAGCTTCAGTCACTGGGACAGAAAGGATGAGTCAAATTCAGATTATGTGATAGCTTATTAGGTACCCTATCCCAGAGGCCAGTAGCCTGTTTTGTGTTCAGAATGTTTAATGTTTGGTCTTAGAATTTAAATTCAGATACTAAATGAACAAAAGAAACAGGACTTAGCATACAGAGGGATAAAGTCCTTATGAAACCTTGAAACTTGGCTCACCTGAGATGCAACTTTTAACTAACTGCACAGGTCCCAGGTGGTGCATTTGATGAATGATGGGTTAAATGTTGGGAAATAATTACTGACAATTTCTACACTGCTCCAAGAGTCTCGTCTATTTCCTTAAATGACACTTTAGACCAGCTGTATTTAATCGATATTTTTAGAGCATTTCACACCAAAGCAACAGAATATACATTCTTCACAATTAAAAAATTTTCAAGATAAACAACATTTTAGGCCACAGAACAAGTTTCAATAAATTAAAGAAGACTGAAATCATAATCAAGCGTCTTCTCTGACCACAATGCTATGAAACTAGAAATCAATTATAAGAAGAAACCCGGAAAGTACACAAATACATGGAGGCGGAATAACATGCTACTAAATAGTGAGTGGGTCAAAACTGAGATCAAGGAGGAAATCAAAAGCTATCTTAAGACAAACGAAAATGAAAACAAAACAGCCCAAAATCTGGGATGCAGTGAAAGCAGTCCTAAGAGGGAAATTCATAGCAATGCAAGCCTATCTAAAGAAACAAGAAAAATCTCAAATCAACAGACTATCTTTACATCTCACGGAACTGGAGAAAGAACAGCAAAACAAGCCCAAAGGGAGTACAAAGAAGGAAATAATAATGATCAGAAAAGAAATAAATGAAATAGAGACCAAAAAAACAATACAAAAGATCAATGAAACCAAGAGCTGTGTTTTTTTAAAAGAAACAAAATCGACAAACCCTTTGCCAGACTCAATAAGAAAAAGAGAGAGGACCCAAATTCATACAATTATAAATGCAAGAGAAGAAGTGACAACAAATACCACAGAAATACAGAAAATTGTAAGAAAATACTACGAGCAACTATATGCCAACAAATTTGACAATCCAGAAGAAATAGATAAATTTCTAGAAGCTTACAATCTACCAAGTCTGAACCAAGAAGAAATAGAAACTCTGAACAGACTGATTACTACCAAAGAAATTGAGTCACTAATCAACAAGCTTCCAACAAACAAAAGTCCTGGAACAGGTGACTTCACAGGTGAATTTTACAAAACATTTAAAAAAGAATAACTATTCTCCTCAAACCATTCCAAAAAATACAGGAGGAGGGAAGGTTCCCAAGCACATTTTATGAGGCCACTATTACTCTGATCCCAAAATCAGGTAAAGATATTACAAAAGAAGAAAACTACAGGCTGATATGCCTAATGAACATGGATGCAAAAATCCTCAACACAATACTAGCAAACCAAATTCAGCATTACATTAAAAATAGCATACACCACAATCAAGTGGGATTCATTCCTGGTATGCAAGGTTGGTTCAATATCTGCAAATCAATTAATGTAATACATCACATTAACAAAATGAAAAATAAAAATCATATGATCATAGCAATAGATGCAGAAAAAGCATTTGACAAAACCCAGCAGCTATTTATGATAAAAACTCTTAGCAAAGTGGGAATAGTGGGATCATATCTCAACATAATAAGGGCCATATATGATAAGCCCACAGAAAACATCGTACCCAATGGGGAAAGGCTAAAAGCTTTCCCCTTAAGATCAGGAACAAGACAAGGCTGCCTACTTTCACCACTTCTATTCAACATACTCCAGGAAGTTCTAGCCACAACAATAAGACAAGAAAATGAAATAAAAAGCATTCAAATTGGAAAGGAGGAAATAAAATTGTCATTATATGCAGATGACATGATACTATATAGAGAGAATCCCAAAGACTCCACCAAAAAGCTGTTAGAAATGATAAATGAATTTAGTAAGGTAGCAGGATACAAAATTAATATTCAGAAATCAGTTGCATTTTTATACACCAATAATAAACTATCAGAAGAAGAAATCAGGAAATCAATCCCTTTTACAATTGCTTCAAAAACAATAAAAAACCTAGGAATAAATTTAACCAAAGAAGTAAAAGACCTGTACTCAGACAATTATAAGACACTGAAGAGAGAAATCAAAGAAGATACAAATAAATGGAAATACATACTATGTTCATGGATAGGAAGAGTTAATATAGTTAAAATGTCAATACTACCTAAGGCAATATATAGATACAATGCAATTCCTATCAAACTACCAAGGACATTTTTCTCAGAAATAGAACATATAATCCTAAAATTTATATTGAACCATAAAAGACCCCGAATAGCCACGGCAATCTTGAGAAATAAGAACAAAGTGGGAGGTATCATGCTACCCGACATCAAATCATACTACAAGGCTACAGTAATCAAAACATTATGGTACTGGAATAAAACCAGACACATAGACCAATGGAACAGAATAGAGAGCCCAGAAATAAACCCATCCATATACGGTCATTTAATCTATGACATTGGAAGCAATAATTTACATTGGAGTAAAGATAGTCTATTTAATAAGTGGTGCTGGGAAAATTGGACTGACACATGTAAAAATGAAAATGGACCACTTACTTACACCATATACGAGAACAAATTCAAAATAGATTAAAGAGTTAAATGGAAGACCTGAAACAATAACACTTCTAGAAGAAAAAACATAGGGTGTATATCTGCAGATATTACCCTCAGTAATATTTTTACCGATATATCCCCTCAGGCAAGGGAAATAAAAGAAAAAAAAACTTGTGGGATTACATCAAACTTAAATGTTTTTTCACAACAAAGGAAATCATCAAGAAAACAAAAAGGCAGCCTACTGAATGGGAGAAGATAGTTGCCAATGATATATCTGATACGGAGTTATCCAAAATTTATAAAATATTCATTCAACTTAACAGCAAAAAAACAAACAACCCAATTAAAAAATGGGCAGAGGATATGAAGAGGCATTTCTCTAAAGAGGACGTACAAATGGCCAACAGGCATATGAAAAAATGTTCAACCTCACTAATCATTGGAGAAATGCAAGTCAAAACCACAATGAGATACCACCTCACTCCAGTCAGAATGGCTATCATCAACAAATCAACAAACAACAAGTGCTGGCGAGGTTGTGGAGAAAAGGGAACCCTGCTGCACTGTTGGTGGGACTGCAGATTGGTACAGCCATTATGGAAATCAGTATGGAGGTACCTCAAGAAACTGGAAATGGAACTACTGTATGACCCAGCAATTCCACTCTTGAGTATTTATCCAGAGAAACCCAGGATGGTAATTCAAAAAAATATATGCACCCCTATGTTTATTGCAGCGGTATTTACAATAGCCAAGACTTGGAAACAACCAAAATGCTCATCGGTAGAGGACTGGATTAACAAACTGTGGTACAGTTATACAATGGAGTATTACTCCACTATAAAGAAAAGTGAAACTGTACCGTTTGCAATGATATGGACGTACCTAGAGATTATTATGTTAAGTGAAATAAGTCAGTCGGAGAAAGACAAATACCAGATTATCTCACTTATATATGGAAATTAAAAAACTGAATGAACAAGCAAAGTAAACAGAAATAGTCTCAGAGGGCCAGCTAAGTGGCACTTTGGTTAAGAACTGGCTGGGGACGCCAGAGGGCCCCGGTTCGGATCCCACATATGAGGGCCAGTGACACTGCCCTCTACAGCTAAGATGCTGAACAACAGCTGAACCTGGAGCTGGGCTGCAGTGAGTCTGGCTGCAGCCCCTGTTGCAGTGGGTTGCCATGAGCTACCATGTGTAGCCAGCAGCCAGCGTGAGTGGCCAGCAGGCGGCAACTGATCTGCCTCACCCGGGAAGAACGCAATGATGTTGCCAACTTGGGCTGGTGAAGCAACGTCCTCCACAACTGGACTGAAGAACAAAAGGACAGCAACTTGTCTATTCCTCATCCCCAATTCCCCAGCGCTGTTCCCATCCCCAATTCCCCAATAAAAATCTTTAAAAAAAGAAAAGAAATAGTCTCAGAGATAGAGATATAGAGGAAAAATTGATGGTTGCTAGTTGGGAGGGGAGTGGGGATGAGGGAAATGGGAAAGGGTCAGACAGCATAAATAGGTAACTACAATATTGCCACAGAGATATGAAAGACAGTTCAGGGAATATCATTAATAATGTTGTAAATATTTTGTAGGGTGTCAGGTGGTCACATGTCTTGTTAGGGAGACCACTTCCTGGATGGGGTAGAGGCTTGATCACTGCACTGTACACCTGAAGCCGATGTTGTATAATATTGTATGTCAACTATAAGTGAATATATATGTATATATATATGTATAGTCACGGGACATGGAGTATAGTGTGGGAGTGGAGTCAAGGGAATTGTAATACATATGTATGATATGGGAGGGGAAGTCGGGTGGCGGTTTGGGGTTGGGGGTTGTCACTTTGATAGGTAAAAAGTATAACTATTGCACTGTGTTGTGTAGCTGAAACTAATTTTTAAAAATGTTTATTTCACAATAAAAAAAACAAAAATAAAAAGAGTTGGATTGGGCACATGAGCTCTGAGCAGCAGGGCCACAGTTTCAGATCCCAGTTGAGCCAGTGACGCTGCACCCTCTACAGCTAAGATGGTGAACAATAGCTTGACCTGGAGCTGGGCTTTTGTGAGTTGCTGATGATGTCGTAGGCTGCGGTGAGGCTGCAGTGGGCTGCCGTTAGCTACCGTGAGTGGCCAGTAGCCAGCGCAAGCGGGCAGCAGCTGGTGTGCGCTGCTGTGAGCCGCTGTGAGTGGCTGTCCAATGCCCGGCGACCCACTACCTCACCCAGTAAGAGCGCAATGATCACAATACCAACATGGGCCAGTGAAGTGACGTCCTCCACAACTAGACTGAAGAACAGAAGGACAACAATTTGTCTGTTCTCCTTCCCCGATTCCCCAATGCTGTTCCCTCCCCCAATTCCCCAATAAAATCTTTTTTAAAAAGGGAACATACAGATGGCCAATAGACATATGAAAAAGTGCTCAACGTTGCTAATCATTAGAGAAATGGAAATAAAAACCACAATGAGATACCAACTCACCCCAGTCAGAATTGCAATTATCAATAAATCAACAAAGGGCCAGCCGAGTGGCTCAGTTGGTTAAGATCGTGAGCTCTGAGCAACAAGGTCACCGGTTCGATCCTCACATGGCATAGTGGGCTATGCCCACCTGCAACTAAGATTGAACACAGCACCTTGAACCAAGTAGCTGCAAGCTGCCGACCGGAAGCCGGATGGTGACTGGACATGGAGCTGAGCTAGTTGAGCCCTCCACAACTAAAATTGAAGGACAACAACTTGTCTGTTCCCCTACCCCAATTCCCCAACTCTGTTCTCATTCCCCAATTCCCCAATAAAATCTTTAAAAATAATAATAATAAATAAACAAACAAATAATAACAAGTGTTGGCGAGGATGTGGAGAAAAGGGAACTCTCGTGCACTTTTGGTGGGATTGCAGATTGTTGCAGCCACTGTGGAAAACCGTATGGAAGTCCTTCAAAACAATGAAAATGGAGCTACCTAATGACCCAGCAATTCCACTCCTGGGTATCTATCCACAGACATTGAAAACACTAACTCGAAAAACTATAGGCACCCCTATGTTTATTGCAGCACTAGTCACAGTAGCCAAGACATGGAAACAACTAAAATACCCATGGATAGATGAGTGGATAAAGAAACTGTGGGGGCCGGCCAAGTGGCTCAGCTGGTTAAGAGCTTGTTTGGGAGCACCAGCTCTGAGCAGCAGGGCTGCAGTTCGGATCCCACATTGAGGGTCAGTGATGCTCGCCCTCTACAGCTAAGATGGTGAACAACAGCTCGACCTGGAGCTGGGCTGCTGTGAGTCGCCAGTGACAGTGTAGTCTGCAGCAGGGCTGCAGTGGGCTGCCGGGAGCTACATGAGTGGCTGGCAGCCAGCGTGAGTGGCTGGTCGCCGGTGTGAGCTACCGGGAGCTGCTGTGAGCAGCTGACCAATGACCAGCGACCGATTGCCTGACCCAGAAAGATCACAATGATCATACCAACATGGGCCAGTGAAGCGACATCCTCCACAACTAGACTGAAGAACAAAATAGCAATTTGTCTACCTGTCTGTTCCCCTCCACCCAATTCCCCAATGAAAATCTTTAAAAAAAAGAAACTGTGGTATGTTTATACAATGGAGTATTACTCTGCTATAAAAAAGAATGAAATGTTACCATTTGCAATGTCATGGATGGACATAGAGAATATTATGCTAAGTGAAATAAGATAGATGGAGAAAGACAAATACCATATGATCTCATTTATATGTGGAATCTAAAGAGTAGAATAAGTGAACAAAAACAAAACACAGAAATAGACTCAGACATATAGGGGAAAAAAAACTGATGGTGGGGATGGGGGAGAAGGTAAAGGGATTAGAAAGTACAAATTAGTACTCACAATATAACCACAGGACTATGAAATACAGTTTGGGGAAGATAATCAATAATGTTGTAAAGTTTATGTAGGGTGTCAGATGGGTACTGGACTTATTAGGGAGAACAATTCATAGGTTGTGTAGATGCCTGACCACTGCAGTATACACCTGAAGCTGAAGTTGAATAATATTGAATGTCAACTATAATTAAATATACACATTTTAAGAAAAGAAAAAACTGTATTAAAGTCATAATACTCAACATACACCAATAACAAAAGATGAATACAAGTCATATATATATACATACATACATATATATATATATATACACACACACACACACACACACACACACATACAGATACATATATATGTGGTCACGGGAGGTGGAGTACAACATAGGGAATATAGTCAATGGAATTGTAACAGCTGTATTTGATTTCAGAAGGGTAATGGAAGATTGGGGGTGTTATCACTTTGGGAGGGGTGTAAATGTCTAACTATTACAGTGTTTTGTACACCTGAAACTAAACATTATTAGTCATGCATCAAATGGGAAAGACTAACACATAGCTGCTTTTTTCCCACGCGGACCTCTTGAGTACTCTATGGGAATATCTATGGGTTTTTAGATAAAATAATTCCTGCTTTGGGAGCTCTTCACAAAGGAGTGAATCCAATATTGTGACTTGTAACCCCAGTAGGTGGCAAGGGATACATCGTGGCAAGTAAATGGACAAGTGGAGCTTCATTTCATTCACCCCCCCACCCACCCTACTGATCAAAATCTTCCATCACCTAATTCACTCATAGGCTGCTGCATGCCAGGCACGTAGTATGTGATTTAAACATATCAATTCATTTAATTCTCACTACAACCCTCTGAAGTAAGCCCTATTACTATCCCCATTTTAAAGATAAGTAAACTGAGGCATAGAGATATTTAGTACATTGTCCAGCATTTCACAGCTAGTAAATGATGATGCTGAGATTCAAATCCAGGCACTCTGACTCCAGATTTAATGCTTTTAGATGATATACTAAGATATGAACCTGGTATGATGAGTTTAATATACATATCTGCATTTCTCTCAGCTATTCTGTGTCTTATAAATGTGTGTCACCTGTATATGGCATAGAGTTGCTCAGAGTCAAGGAAATTCGTACACAACTTCACTCTCAACATTTAAACACAGCATACGAGTATTAATGGGAAATCTACCAAAAAGATCAACTGAAACTAATAGTAATAGGAAACCAGTGCAACAATTTGGTGACACAAGAATAAAAGAAGATGCTTTTAAAAACTGTTTTTAACAACTTAATGAGGTATAATTGATACACAAAGAGCTGCAGGTATTTAATGTGTACAATTTGATGAGTTTGGAGGTTTTTAAAGGATATCTTTTGAGTCCTGAGATTATGAGTCTTTGAACAGCATTCTCTTTAGGGAAATCTTCAATTATTGCCCCCTAATTGTCACATGAGCACAAAAAAAATTAATTGGTCTTCAAACTTGAATAGAAAAGGAAGGGAATGAGATATTCAAAAATAAGAAAGTTCCATATTGTAATTTGATAATGACACTATCCAGGCAAGGAAAAGTTTTCCAAAGTATAAGAGCTTTTGTAATAACAAATTTTGTCTTTTTTTTATTAAATTATTTTTTATTATGAAATACACATTTTTTAGAATTAGTTTCAGCTGTACAACACAGTGCAATAGTTATACATTTTACCCCTTGAAGTGACAA